>NC_066522.1:18905681-19108181 GCF_024679095.1 Eriocheir sinensis
AGTACGTATGTGAGAATAGGATCAATTAGTTACCATGGTGAATTAGAAAACTGAGGTTCGTGAGCTGAAAAGTGAACGAATGGGCGAGGAATACAATGAGCAACCAAATAAGGAAGCGAGTAGATGAGTGAGTAAGTGAGTGAGGGGGCGTTACTCACCGTGCTGCTGCTGCTGTTGGTGCTGCTGCTGGCCGCGCAGTTGTACGCTCCATCATATGACTTCTGAAAAGGGGAAATTAACTTGTTTTATTTTAGCATACTCGAACACTGCAATCGCCCATATAATCAAGAACACTATATCGACCAAGGGACCTTATGATAATTTTTTTTTTTACAGTAAACGAAGCAGCTCAGGTGTATATAAAAAAAAGAGAGGAAAAAGCCGGCTAAACACTGCCCCTATAAACTATAAAATTGACTGCAACATCCTCATATAACATCTTAACATCCACTTCTTCTACCTCTTAAATTCCGCCGCAATGTTGCCTCTCTTTCTATCTTCTATCGATATTTCCACGCTGACTGCTCTTCTGAACTTGCTAACTGCATGCCTCCCCCCCTCCCGCGGCCCCGCTGCACACGACTTTCTACTCATGCTCATCCCTATACTGTCCAAACCCCTTATGCAAGAGTTAACCAGCATCTTCACTCTTTCATCCCTCACGCTGGTAAACTCTGGAACAATCTTCCTTCATCTGTATTTCCTCCTGCCTACGACTTGAACTCTTTCAAGAGGAGGGTATCAGGACACCTCTCCTCCCGAAACTGACTTATCTTTCGGCCACCTCTTTCTATTATTTTTGGGTCCAGCGAGTAGCGGGCTTTTTTTTGTTACTGTTTACTTATTTTGTGCCCTTGAGCTATCTCAATTGCTGTAAAAAAAAAAAAAAAAAACTGCGCTATAGCCTATAGGTACGTAGATGTTGAAGCCTACACTTGAATTATCTTTAGTGTGTATCTTTCGTTGACTTTCACTAATGTTATCGATGCCACATGTACGTTCTCGTTAAAAAAAAAGAATTCTACCCTTGTTATTCCCTTGATTTTCGTGAATTAAAGAAAGAAAAAGAAAGAAGGAAAGAAAGAAAGAATGAATGAAAGAATGAGAAAGAAAGAGAAAAAGAAAGACAGAATCGATTACATATACTCACGTTCCTGCTTTGCTATACCCTCAGACTCGTCCTTTCTTTTTTCTTTCTTTTTTTCTCATTCTTTCATTCATTCTTTCTTTCCTTCCTTCTTTCTTATTCTGTCTTTTTTAATTCACGAAAGTCAAGAGACAGAATCGATTAAATATACTCACGTTCCTGCTTTGCTATACCCTCAGACTCGTCCTTTCTTTTTTCTCTTTCCTTTTTTCTCATTCTTTCATTCATTCTTTCTTTCCTTCTTTCTTTCTTATTCTGTCTTTTTTAATTCACGAAAGTCAAGAGACAGAATCGATTAAATATACTCACGTTCCTACTTTGCTATACCCTCAGACTCGCTCTTAAACATACTTCGTTCCTCGCCAATCATCGTCACTTAACTAATACCTACATACTACATACTAATACGTCACTAATACATACTAATACTAATACTACACACTAACACATCCCATTTGATATTCGGCAGCTCTTACGGTAATACTAAATCAGCTTCCGTTCACAAACTTCGTGTATCGTAAACTAGGATGATATAAAATGTAAGGGAAATAAATAATAATTGTATACCTGCATGTCCGCGTACTGCTGGAACTTGTTGTCCTGGTGCTGGATGATGAGCTCCACGTCCTTAGCGTAGGGGGAGACGGCGAAGTTGTCACAGATGCGCTTGATCCTCTCGCGTGACCGCAGTTCGTGTCCCGGCTGCACCGCCAACGTGTGGATGTAGAAGTCCGCCGGGTTGAAGGTGGACGGGCACTTGTGGCCTAGCCTATGGAGGGACAAGGTGGAGGAGGAGGACGAGGTGGAGAGGGTTGTAGGGAGGGAGGAAATGGCGTTGATATAGAGAATGAGGGAAGGAAAGGATGCTAAACACACACTCACACACTCTCTCTAAGTATAACTACCTATCTATTTATCTATTAATCTCTACCTATCTATCTCTTACAGCTTTACACAGGGATACACACACACTCTGTATATCTATGTACCTCCTTATCTATCTAAACACACACATATACTCTTTCTACCTATAACTACCTATATATTTATCTATTCGTCTCTATCTACCTATCTTTTTATCTCTTACAGTTTTGCACAAGACACACATAAGGGCTGCACACACACACACAAACACTGTATACTTATCTACCTGTTTACCTATCTATCTATCTATCCTTCTCTTCATATATATTACCTACCCGTCAAGGAACTCCAGAGCGCCATTAGACGAGCCGATGTAAGCCAGGCGACCCTCCGCGAGCAGCATGAGCTTGTCGAACATGAGGAACACTTCGGTGGAGGGCTGGTGGATGGTGCAGAGGATGGTCTTGCCGCGCGCTGCCATCTCCTTCATCATCTTAACCAGCTTTCGCGCGTTGAACGAATCCAGGCCGGTCGTTGGCTCGTCGCAGAACAGGAGCGGCGGGTCAGTCAGGATCTATGAATGCGAAGGAGACGGATAAGATAGCCTTGGTAGGGAGAAACAGTAAGGGGCATGAAAAGAGACAGACAAGAAGGTAGGCACACATACGCACACACACATATACAATGGCATACATAGAGTCGCCTTAGCAAAGAAACACACATACACTATACGTTAAACTGATATAGCATGGATAGGCAGGATAAATAAAGCGATAAATAAGCGGATAGGGAGGATAGAGGGAAGGGAGGAACACAAGAGAAGAGAAGATACATATGGACAGATTAATAAGGTCCTAGACAGGTTAATTAATAGAGCGATGGAGATATTTACGAATGAAATAAATAGGCATGTGAGTGAATGAGTTATTGATCGACTGACTGACTGAATCACTCTTTCGCCCCATCCACCCCTTCAATCTTTCTCCCTACATCCCTCCTCTCATTCATCCCTTGCCTACGTACCTCCCACATACTCCTCCGTTCTTTCCGCTGCCTCCGTCTTGTTACCTCTCTCCCTTTCTCCCAACCTCCTTCAGTCTCTACTTCATCCCTCCTTCCCCTTATCCTACATACATGTACACTCTTTCATTTTGTCCCTACGTCCCTCCTTCCTTCTGGTCCTTCCTCCCTGGCTCTTCCGTTCCTCCATTGCTTGCTTTCTTCCCTCATACAATCTTGCGTTTTCTCCCTCCCTCCCTCCCCGCGCCTCACCTCGGTAGCAAAGGCCAGTCTCTTTCTTTCGCCGCCAGAGAGGGACTTTTCCAGGCCTGGCGCCCCGATGCGTGAGTGCTGCACCTTCGTCAGACCCAACTCCTTCAGCAGCTCGTGTACCCGCCCCCGTCGCTCGTTGGCGGTGGTGCGGACGTCCATGCGAAGCCGCGCCTGAGGGGGGGAAAGAGGTCAAAGAATGCGAGTGTTAATTTTGTTACGCAAAGAGATACAAGAACAGATTTGGGAAGGAAATATGATCGCTTACATTTATTTATTTACTTCTTGTTGCGTGATTAAGTACCCTTACATACACACACACACACACACACACACACAGTCCCCCCCACTCACTTTATACCCCAACCCCCCTACATACACCCTCCCTCACCTTCCCCCTTACCCTCCCCCTACCCCTCCCAGAACCTCCCCCCCCCATACACACCATGAACGTGAGGTGTTCCTTCACGGTGAGAGAGGCCACGAAGAGGTCATCCTGGTGAACGTAGCCGGAGAGGGCGTTCATGCTCCTGTTGGCGCGGTGGCCGTTCACCAGTATGTCTCCGTCCACCATGACCTCGCCCGGCGTGCGGTGCGCCAGCGCGTTCATCAGGGTGGACTTGCCCGCCCCGCTGAGGAACAAAAGTGACTGAGTGCATGACTGGATTGACTGACTAACTGGCTATACTAACTGACTGACATGTTGGAGTGACTGACTGGCTGACTTATTGAACTGACTCACTGACTGACCTATTGAGTTGAGTGACTGACTGATTGACTGACTGACTGTCCCATTGAACTGACTGACTGATCTATTGAAGTGACTGACTGACTGACTGGCATGAGTTGACTGACTGACAGATTGCTTTAATTTACAGATTGAATTGATTGTCTCACTGGTGGACTGATTGACTGACTGACTAACTCACTGGTTAGATTGATTTTCCGACTATAATTGCATTGGCTAACTGAGTGATGAACTATTTGAATTAACTGACAACGGATGAATGACTGACTAAATGAGATTGGACTGGTTGATATGCTAACTGACTGACTGACTGACTGACTGGGCCTGTGTACACTCACCTGGCACCCATTAGGGCCACTAGACTACCTGGACGAACCGCACCGGACACTGTAACGAAGAAAAACGTTTATTATACTTCCTCCTCCTCCTCCTCTTTTTTTTTTTTTTCTATATACATTCTCACGTTCATCTCCTTTCTTCTGTAGTTATAACAATTTTCTCTCCTTTATTGTCTCTCCCTTAACATTGCATCTCTTTCTACCTGTCTCCCTCTCCCTATTAACCTCTCTGTCTCCCTGTCTGCCTATCTGCCACCCTGTCTCCTTCTGTCTCTCTCCCTCCCTTCCTCCCTTGTCTGTCTCTCCTTACGTCCTTGTCTGTCTTTCTTCATCTCCCTGTCCCTCCGTTTATGTATCTCCTCTCCTCCCTGTCTCTTCTTCCCTCCTTTCCTTGTCTGTTTTCCCCTACTTCCTCATCTGTCTCCTCCAGCCTCTATTTTGTCTTCCTTTCCTTGTCTTCCTCACACAGTCATCCTGCATCCTTCCCTGCCCTTCATACCTCCCTTCCTGCCTCATTATGTCTCTTGCAGCCTCACTGTTAGTCTTTCTTTTCTTGTCTTCTTCCCTCACACTCTCAACCTACTTCCTCTCTGCCTCTCTGACTGATACCCTCCCTTCCTCCCTGCCCAGCGACGTGCCTGAGTTGAGCACCAGCTTGAAGGGTTTGTGTCCCCCCGACGCCTTGTACCACGTCTTCTTCTGCGGCACGTACACGCTCATGTCCCGCCAGGTTAGCGTGATGCCGTCCTCCACAGACTTCCAGGTGCCGTAGCGGGACGGGGCGCGACGCGTGAGCTCCGACCCGGACTGTGTTGCGGAGGGTAGGGAGTGAAGGGGGGTGAGGGAGAAAGGTTAGCAACGGAATGCACCGAGAGGGAAGGAGAAATAGTATTCTTACATGTATTGTTGTGCGTATGCAAGCACACACACACACACACACACACACACACACACACACACACACACACACACACACACACGTACCCCGGTGTCGGAGTCATCGTAGTGGCCGAGGAACTGTGCCGAGTCTAGCAGTGACTCGTTGTCGTCGTCGCGCCCCGCCAGGCCGTCCAGGTGGGTGTAGTATGGCAGCCCCAGCAGGTTGGGGTTGCCCGTCAGCACGAACTGATCCCGCGCCAGTGACCGCAGACGCCGCCGGGCCTCGCCGCTCTCGCTCTCGATGTCACTCATGTTGCCGCTGCCGCTGCCTCCTACTGCGATGCCCTGCTGCTGCTGCTGCTGCAGCCACCGTTGTTAATGCCTCCTCCTACCGCTGCTGCCGCTGACCCGGGGCAACACGCCGCGCCACACCTGCGGAAGGCACCAAGAGACGATATAGGCGGCCTTTGTGTGTCCTGCGGTCCAAGCACAACCACCAACCCACACATACACAATAAACGTCACTTCTCCGTCGTATTCGTGTGCACGCGGTCACAATGACACACACTCAGTGAGTGCTACCGTTCTGTGATGACTCTTTAGCAGGGCTTTTTTTCTCGCCCCAGCACCCACAAGTCAACCTGATACTCCTCCTCAGCATTAACTTACTAACACCGACTTTTAATCTTCAGTATCCCGTAGAAAAGAGAATAACTGCGAAGAAGCAGCTGAATTCTTTACCATTTTTTTCTTATTGAAAATGAATCAGTCATCATCCTTTTATATACAAACAGTGCATGATATTTATCATGTATTTTTAAGATACCTTTGGGGGACACTCCCATGACCCCGCCCCAGGGCTCCAAATGGTATTGGGGCGCGGCTTTAGGAATACCTGCTTTGGAGGGGCAGATAAGTCATGAGGAAAATATCGAATTAGGCGTTGTTAGCGTGTCTGGAAAGACTTGTGTTGGAAACTGGAAAGATCAAGAAATTAAAGGTGCCAGACCCAGACAGTGTGTTTGCGTGTGTTTGCCTTTGGCCAATAACAAGTATATTGATCCCTTACAATGAGGGAAATAAGTAATATTGTCCCGCTACCTGATAAGGTATTTATCTCCCTTTTATTAGTCTCCAGCTGTAGAGAAAATGCTCGAGTCCATTGCAGATGAGTGATCATTTAGAGAAACTTAAATTATTTATGTCTCGCAGCTCCGCTTCACAAGAGTAATAATGTCTCCATAATAGCAAGCTGTGCCTGGTGGGCTGTCAAGCGCTGCCCTGCGCTGGCTCACGGGTCCCATGTAGACTCTTAAATTGTATCCCTGTGTATTTGCTGGCCGCAGCACTCGGTACTTGCTGCACAGCGTGTACACACGGGTCACAGCACAGTGTGTACACACGGGTCACAGCACAGTGTGTACACACGGGCCACAGCACAGTGTGTACACACGGGTCACAGCACAGTGTGTACACACGGGTCACAGCACAGTGTGTACACACGGGTCACATCCCACATTATCCACATACGGTTGAACAATTTGTCCACACGGGTCATAGCATAGGCGCGTCTGCTGGTCTGATACACAGCGTCTGCACAAGTCACAGTATTCACAGCATGTGCATTCAGGTCACCGCACACAAAGCATGAACATTCACTGGTCACAGCACACAGCGTGTCCTCAGGGGTCACAGCATACACAGCGTGTGCACATAGTTCACGGCACACAGCGTGAGCACACGGAAATCACATAGTTTATGTTCACGGGCCAGAGCACAGCGTGTAGACTAAACATGAAAAGAACACACAAACACAAACAGTGTGTACACTTGGGTCACAGCGCTCTTGACCACTACGTGAGGTGCACAGTTTGCCCGGTCACACTGAAACACACACCAAGAGTTAGTCACCACGCAGTGACCGTTGTCGCTATGATGCGCGCTTATGCCTCACGGACTGACTAACTCACCGTCAGGGAGGGGAAGGAGCGGGAGACAGGCAGAGTAGCAGGTCAGCGAGAGGCGGGGAGTGAATCCTTAGTGGTGTTGCGTCATGGAAGACGCGCTCGTCCAGTGGCCGGCTCCGGTGTCATCCGTCTCAGCCCTGATTGGTGCTCGGAGAGAGAGAGAGAGAGAGAGAGAGACTCGTTGCCTTACAATATTTCATTTACTTTACTGAGGGTCCTGTGTTTTATTAGGAACTACAACATTATGTTAATGATTCTGCGATACTCGAATACGCAGTGCATTAATGCATATCTATGTCGCCTCCTAAGACTGAACCAAGATAGATGGAGGTAACTATTTTTTTATGACGTCGGATATGGCGAAAGGGTGTGTTGCCGCGACATGGACACACACACACACACACACACACACACACACACACACACACACACATACATATTTTTTTTCATGTTCAGCCTATGGCACCGGTAGGCTTTCTTGATGGGACATGATGGCTGGAAGTGGCGTCTTGGCTCATGCTGCCCCCCGGAGCTCATTTTTTATCCTCTTTAGTGGAGGAATAATGGAATTAAAAATGAAATTGATGAATATGTATTAATTTATTTTTATTTTTAGCGAGACTAGTGAGCCGAGTCATATGAAAGAAGAATTTACAAGTAGGTCTAAGATGAAAGGAAAAAAAATTATTGTTCAGCTATCGTGCTCACATTGACGGAAATCATCCTAGAGGAAGCTACAGCAAAATAAGACGAAAAAAAAAATATATATAAAGACAACTGGTTGAAAGCAATTCCTCATCAAACTAAAGATAAGAATACAAATGAGGCAGGGATGGCGGCCTTCTGGAAAACAGAGAATCACATTGCGTAGCGCGGCTTTCTCAAGCGCCGCGCCAAAAGCAACAGTTCTTAATCACTGTTTGTTCCCGTCGTGTCGTATGGGGGAGATAAGTGGAAATTGCTTATACATCAGTAAAGTATATTGAGAGAAGTGTCCAAATAAAAAGCAAGGGCTCAGTTCTAGGAATAACTATAGTATTTAAGAAAAACTAGTTGGAAAAGAGAAACAAAATGAGTAACCACGATACTCGGTAAATAGGAGGAATGGGAATTGTCAAGACGTATTTGTATGTAGGAGGAAGAACAAAAGATGGACGAAAAAGTAGCGCAGGCAAAAATAATGTTGAAAGGTCCAAGGAAAGGCCGTTCAGCAGATGATGAGATGAAACTGAGGCAAGTGGAAAGTTCACATCAAAACTGGGAACTACAGGAACACGAAAAACACAAATGTGAACGTTTAGACGAGACTCGTATACCGCATTGTAATTACATAGACAGACTGACAGACAAACGTACAGACAGACAGACAGATACAGAGACAAAGAAATGAAAAGAAAAATTAACAGAAGAACATTAACAAACAGAATGTAGCCGAGGTATGAGTAAATCGGGCGCGGCGGTAGCTGAGTCTCGCCCGCAGCAAACCGTCACGTTCCCTGCACCCATGAGCCGCGGGGGCCATGTTCGGTCAGACGTTCTTACACTTTTGTTGGCACGTGATTCGTTCATCCGATTGTTGTATTGTTCTCTCTCTCTCTCTCTCTCTCTCTCTCTCTCTTTCCTTTACTGTGTTTTTTTTTTTTACGTAGTTTGATTGGTTTCCTCAATACTTCTCCATATATGTTTGCTTTCACTCCTTTATGAACTTTACCATTTCTCTCTCTCTCTCTCTCTCTCTCTCTCTCTCTCTCTCTCTCTCTCTCTCTCTCTCTCTCTCTCTCTCTCTCTCTCTCTCTCTCTCTCTCTCTCTTTCCTTTAGTGTTTTTTTTCTTACGTAGTTTGATTAGTTTCCTCAATACTTCTCCATTTCTTTGCTTTCACTCCTTTATGAACTCTACTTTTTAAACATTCACACCTCCAGCCTAGTAGTGAACCTTGTATCCTCCCCCATGAAGGGTGCGGTGCCGGTGCTGAACCTTATGGACGTCAGGGAGTGCCGGCCACCTGGACCCCTTCACTGCCTCCACCATCCCACCCTCAAGGCCTGGGGCTGCGGCACGGCACACAGAAGGGCAAGATGAGGCTCTTCATGGTGCAGTAAGGTGACCAGGCTCCAAGTTTTCAGGTATGCTCTGGGTCTGCATGCAGCTTCATTGTTTATATTGTCTACTCGTATAAAAAGTTTGATTTTTTTTCCATTTTTTATTCAAAGAGGGATTGGTTTAACATGAATGCTACCTCTTTAGGCATTCAAATTTATTCCTCAATTGAGCATACATGTAATATCCTTGATGAGGCTGACTTTGTGGATGAAGAGGAGGAAGTAAAGAAGTTGCAAACAGAAAACATTTAAGAGAGACGATTCTGAATCTATGTAAGCTCTCTTCCTTCCATGTAAACTTCCTATTTTCTGTAGGTATCCATTTATTGACCAGTCCAAAAGAGAGAATGAAGAGCTGGGTGGGCTGCTCTCTGACCCCCCAGGCCAGGATTCGAATCAAGCCCACGATTCAGAGCTTGTGATGCTAACCACTTTACCACGCTTGTTACTCATACAAACAAACCTTTGCTAGCTGTGACAGGCGAGAGAGGCAAGCACCGTGCCTTCAATGTGTAGTGGTTACTGTGCCTAGCTACAAATTTGTGTCCCAGTGTAGTGGATTCTAAAGGGGCTATTACGCTGGGCAAATTTCCTGTGGATCTTGTCAAACCACGATTTCTGTTAGCATGGTTCTCATTTGTTTCTTGTTATTGCTGCTGCTGATGATGGTGAGTAATACCGTCGTTCTTCGTCCTACTGAAGCTTTGGAAGATCGTGGACCCGTGAGAAAACCACGCTAGTGGAAATCGTGGTTTGACTGAAGATCCACGGAAAATTTGCCCAGAGTAATAGCCCCTTTACCCACCAGTGGCTCGAGGGCCAGTGAAACAGAAGAGCACTGAGGTCATGTGCAATGTAAACATAACTGTTAAAATTTTGAGTTTTAAGTATCATCAGAAATAGTCTGTGGCATAGATCAACTTAAGCAACCACATTTTCATATTGCAATACAGTGTGGCTAATAATTTCAACACAAAGCAGATGAGGTGAAAGATAAAATTCCAGGTAAAAGAACACAACAACAAATCATTTACTTCCTTTATTTTGTCTCTTCATTCCCCTACAACAAATAATCACACAGCATTAACAAGCATTTGCTGACATACAGAGTAACACTGTAAACTAGTGGAATGAAGCTTTATATCTGGCCAACCGAGAAATAAAGCTTAAATGTCCATCCACACCTCACACAGCAACACAGTCCTTTGAAAAAAAATATTTACACATTTTCCACTAAGGTAAATACACAGTTGTTACTCTTTTATCCACACAGTCAGTCCACCTTGTGAGTACAGTCATTCACCTTGCAAGAAAAGTAAAGAAAAAAATCATCTTTCTGATTCAGAAAATATTCTAACAAACATAAGAATAAATATAATTTAAAAACTTGATGAAACCAAATAATAACAAACAATACTTTGTAAATTTTCATGTCACTTAAATTCAGAAAGGATCTGAATAGTGTGCAGTGGCTGCTTTGGACACGGCACAGAAGTAACAGCACTCATTCTTGTGCAGGTCTTGCAGCATACAGCTTGCCAGCATCACACTCATGCATTACTGAAAAAAGGTTGAATAAAATTTATTGTATTTCTTCAATAACAACAAAGATAGGTTGCTTGTAATGTAATAATTTGTTACTAAAGTCAAAAGTTTAACACAAAATAAAATTATAAGACCTAATTTTTTCCCTAGAAAATGGATTATTGAATATTTATGGTGTTACTGGCATGGGGAAGTAAACTTCAAATGGTCAATGGTTGAGTATCCACTACGAAATTCAACTTGTTCTCTTGGTTGGGTTGATGGTTTGAATCTAGGATTGCTCTTATTTTGTTATGATCTTAGTTTTAAAAGTTTGTAGGTCACAGGGAGAAGAGTAAGTGGTTGGTGGTTCTTAGATGTGTTTATGTATTGTATGTACCAGTGTTCAAGTATGAGACACTTGGCACTGCTGTGTGCATGTTGTGCTGCCAGTAGCAGCAAAATTAAAGCTAATGATGGAAGTAAAGCACAAAGGCATCTAGCCTGGGAAGTTTTCTAAAGTTCTGTCAGCATCATCACATAAGGTGCTCCCACTTAGCTGTCTGGAGTGCAAGATGATTTGCTTTGTAAGCCAGATCATGATGCACTATCTGCTAACTGTTGTCTAGAGATTTATCTTTTCCTCACATGGAGAAGCATGTGTGTCCACACTATCCTATGCTAGAAGCATGCTATGGTGCATGCATAATTTATTATAAGAATAGTACAATGAGTACAATATGCATAAAGGTTGAAGCAAACAATTTGAAACACAGTAACAAGCTGCTGAATCTTTGATGCTGCCTGCTTCAAACATTGTGTTTACTGGGCTTAATGTCATGGCAAGCAAATATCTGGCATAGGGCACTGCACACCCCAAGTGCTTCCATGTTAAAGAGGAATCCAAGACAACAAAGAATTAGTGTATCAGGAGCAGCATCATAAAACAACCACCATGATACATTTTAAGTAACTAAATGGGAGAACTCTCAAGTTCTTGTAAAATGGAAGACTGTACCACCTGGCATTGATTTTTCACCCTTCAACTTGTCTGTAAAAATGTTTATTTGTAAATTGGTGAGTCAGCAGCTGTCTCTCAAGCATTTATCAAGTGAGGCTTCCCTCTTAGGAAGTCACCTACATCTTTATGCACAAAATGCTTGTCCTAATGGGCATGATACTCTCCTGTCTGAAACCAAGTGGGCACATGCTGTCCAGAGAGCTCAGCTGAGCTGGTGGACTAGATTTCTGATTTCTTAATCAACAAGTTAGGATGGGTACCTTTGGTATGACCAACATTCTTAGCAATTTTAAAGATGGGAGAAAGGAAAAGGGTGTCAAGGTGAGTTTATTCCTAACTATAATTGATTCACCCAAGTCTTAAGTGTGCATTATCATGCCCTGGCAACTTGCTGTCCCATGGTGTGTCCAATTTTGTGGATAATGTATGAAAGCCTACACATAGGCAACAGTTGTCAGAATCAAAGATATGCAGGCAACAATAACAAGAAACATCAGCTAGTCAATTTTGAGTTAAAAATTATCAGTACTGTCACAACAGCTGTTTTGTTAATTTACAAGATCACTGATTATAACTATTAAACAGCCTTAGTGCTGTCTGCCACTGAGAAAATTAGGAGGCTTTATTTTAACAAAGCAGCTGTTTGTGATGGTACAATAATTTTTAAATTGAAAATTGACTATAATTGATATTTGATAGTTGGCTGCATATTATTGATGCTGACGACTGTAGGCTATCATATAATCACCATGCAATCAGATGTGACGTGTGACAGCAAGTTACAAGAGCACAAAAATGCACACCTCAGACTTGGGCAATCTGACTATAGTTTTGCTTTCACTTCTTCAGGTTAAGTAATGTGACTCAGGTTTCATCCTGCACATGAGATGCCCTGCTCACTGCTCAGAGCCAAGGTCACAGGTCGCCGACCGGGCGAGCGCCGGCGATGACGTAACCGGACTCCCAGCGAATCGCAAGCGTGTTTTCAGAGCTCAGCCAACCGTAAGGCTTCATCTGGGGGGGCAGCATGAGCCAATTATAATGGCGCCACTATAAACAGCTGCCTGCGCCATGACGGGCTCGGGGCTGACCATCAGGCCCACATGGATAGTCTACCGGCGCCATGGCCCACATGGGAAAAAATCTCCACGGGTCGGAACAGATAAGTGCTTTTTCAGTGTTTTCAATACCTCGAGTTTTGCGCTATACCTTCGGAATGAAGCGAGCGCGAAACTCGAGAGGGTACTGTATATCTTATCCATAGGAGCCATCGTGAGTGGTACATCTTACTATTAATAAGATTTTTGGAAATATCATTAACAATTTTTCTTATTCCTCAGGGAAGTCCTGCACTCTGTGATGTTACAGAGTCCACCAAGTTTGGTAGCATGATTCATCTGCCTTATCCAGTATCTTCTACAATGAAACATCAGTCCCTCACCTCAAGGGTTACAAAAGTCCTGGAAATTTACAGCTACTCAAGTTTTTTTTAACATTCAACTATATTTTGGATCCAAATGATCCCCAATTAAATATATGAAATGGGTAAGTTCAACTGCACTAGCAAGGCAACTTTAATAAATACCCAATCCAACTGACAGTACTTAGCCTTCCCCAATTTACTATAAAAGCTCCCATCATGACAATGATAATTTTTATTATGTAACTTTACAGTCACATCTACAAGAAGAGCAGCAGGGAGGCAGTCAGATGGACCAAGCAAACAAGTGCCTTCATTATGAAGGACAGACTATATAGGAAACTGATAATGGTGCTGTAAGAAGGGTAAAGTACTTTAACAAGGTATGTATTAAGATGGAAAATGACAATGTGCATGTTTTTATGGTACAAATATAAGTTTACTGATTTTCAAAACATTATTTTTCATGACCTCCTGTCAAGCATATAGTCAATATACAGAACATAAGTGCCTCACATGCAATTTGGTGTCAAATAAAAGCAACAAGTGTTAGGGACATTTTACAAACAAGCATGCAATGTGGAAAAAACTCCTTATAGCTGCGAAACTGTTACTGAATTTACTCTTTGTACATCTTTTATGAATGCACACTTTACAGTTAAAGAGAAGTTACTGACGTTTTAACACAGCAGGCAAAGCCAAAATGATTGAATCAACTAACACAGTATACAGAGTACAAAAACAAACAACGATAACATTAATAACGAAGTATCATGCAGAAGTGCAAATAGACAAGAAAAGCCATTTAGCAAGATATGGAATACCTTCCACCACACTCAATCCAAGTTATTTCTGCTGCGGCTGGGAAAATCTGTAAGACCTATTGTAGTATGGCCCATACACCATCTTCACCTCCTGTCTGCCGGCACCCAGAGAAGCTAACTGTTACTTTAAGTCATACATAAAATGAATATCTGTTACTGTCACCTTAATAGGAAAAAAATGTCCTGCAGACTCATAGGAACACTTCAGACAGTATATTGGCAAGAAGTACAACCAACTGCATTCATTCTCAATACATTGACATGAATCTGAAGAACTAGTGAAAAGTATTGTGCACAACTGCATGAATAGAAGTATCTTCTGACAGTGGCTATTTCATGTTTAGTGAAAACATGCATATTTGCCATTGAAATTTGCAATAAATTGTTCTAGAATGAAAGTAGGCAGTTGTACATCTTGTGTGCTTGGGGAAAAAGAAATTATGAAAATTTGCAAAAACTGAAGTAAATGTATCTACTAATTATTGGGGAACAGCAAGCACATACAACTTATTATATATATAGGTACTTGTGTAACAAAATACTATTCATATATTGCTTTGAAATCTATAATATTTACATTAGTTTAACCAGGTTTCTGTTAGTGAAAAGAAAGTTTTATTCAAATTGATGTTGATAAAAAAAAGCAAGAGTACAGTGGGCCCTTGTATATTTCAGTTCCTGCTTATACGGATTTGTGTGGTATAAATAAGGTTAGAAACCCTTTCATATCATAGGAATGGAAGTGTATATCTCTGGCTTAATGTTGTAAGTACAGTAGCCTATACAGAGTTAGGGCAGAGAGTATGACAGTGTTAGCCTTGGCAGGGGGAACAGATAAAGTGACAAATTAAAACACTTAAAAGATATAAGTTTGGGAATATGGGGGTGGGAGGTATGGCAGAGAGCAGTGATGGGTGGACAGTTTAATATGATTCTGGATACCATTAGAATTTTTCAACTTCAGGACAAGTTTTCTAATAAAGGCATTAAAAATCATTTTGATTATTTATATTTACTTTTTTTCTGGCAACCTCATAAAATCACCTACTGTTAGCCAGAATAAATAAAATATAACTGTAGTGAATGAGTAACTAGAGATGATTTTCAACCCCTTGATACAAAAAGGATCATCCTAAATATAATAAATGAACTGATGCTGTGGTTTGCATTTGCAGTGCCCAGCTCTGATAATCATTAACTAGCAGTCCCTCCAGAACTGTGGAAAGCTCTTCTTACCCACTAGATTCAGGAAAGAACATGTCCAGCTAAAACTACAGGGAATCCTGCTAACTATTATGTAAGGAGCTTAAGAGATGGATTGGAATAGTGGCCATGGCAAGCAGTACAACCATCTCTTTGCCTCCAGCCATCCATAAGTGACTGATGAAAAGCTGATGCTGTGTGGTTACAGTACCAAAAGCAGTATACTATGCTTACATCATTGTGTGTGTGTGTGTGTGTGTGTGTGTGTGTCTATATATATATATATATATATATATATATATATATATATATATATATATATATATATATATATATATATATATATATATATATATACATATATATTTATATAACTTTGAATTCTGAACTATGAAAGGACCAGCACATGGAACGAGTGTTTTGTTTTTCATGTACAATGTAGGATAGCTATTTGTCGTGTGTGTACTTGTGGTATGAGATATACGAGAGCCCACTGTAATCTCACATTACTTTTTTCAAGTTTTCATCACCTTTTCAATCAGCTGATGGAATTAAATCTTACATTGCATAAAGTTTGGCACCCTTACCATGAAGTTGAATTATACACAAATACATATAAATAAGGTGTGAAAGTAAACTCTAGGCAAAACTTAAAATCAGTGATGTGATACTAGGCATGCCCAACCAATGATACACAGAAGCATGTCACCCTGCACCAGACAAAACCAACCATGATCACAACCATTCACAGGGAATTAATGAACAGGGACTTCCTTGATGCAAGTTCAATACCGTTTTATGATATACCGTGTAAGCAGTCATATTCCTAACCCCTATATATATTTTATTACTTTCAGGAAACCATGACTAGAGCTACACTATAAATGTTACCTTGAGCATTTAACCAAGCAACACCAAAAGATCCACAATAAAAGCATTTGCAATGAAAAATGGATTCCTTATTTAACTTCCCTGGTACTGCAACTTTAAATAAACACACACAATGGCAAAGAAATACATGTATGTGGATGGTGCCAAACTTGACTTAACGAATGACTCAAGTTACACAAAACCAGCCAAATACTTACTCCTTCCTCTTGGCAGCGATGTTAGACAGCATTGAGTTGCCGCAGAAGAAGGTGACGATGCCAATCATGAAGAGGTAACGTAAGGTGGTGAACATGTCGAGGTGAAGCCAGAACAAGCAGAACAATCCAAAGATAACTGCAAAATGTAACCATAGCAGTAAGGTTCAATAGAGCTTAAACCATGATAAATGAACACCTTTAAACTTCAATAAGAAAAACTATTATAGGTGAGAAAGTTATTTTAAGTTCATTTACATTTCAGACATAGTTTTCTGACTACATGTTTTTCTGGGCAATTCCTACCAAACTAGAGTACCATTTTCTTGAACAATTATGAATGCACAGTACCATCTCACCCTCATTCACAATTCACAGTTTTTCTAACAATGTTCATTTGAATAATAATGAAACATCATTCAGTGTCTGACAATATAGTGTCACTTAAAGGGGTTTGCACAGCTGAAAAATCCTACCTTCTACAAATGAATGTTCTCTCCTTGTTTTGAGAGCATATTTCAAATGGAACAGATGGTGATGAGGGTGACAAGATTATTCTTTTTTTTACACTTGAGAGTACTTACCAGCCAAACCTATATGGAATGTGATGGCAGACAGGGTGATGGGAAAGTTGGCCACATTGACACCCAGTTTGTACCACTGCAATGTTAAGGTGAAACACATGTGTACATACTCTAAAACTTAAAAGTAGTTATCACTTTCAGAGATGAATACGGACTCAATGCAATATGAAATTAAATACTAAAGCATAAAGGAAACTTTTATATCACATATTTTAAAGCTTGCTGATGAGTACAACAGCAAGAAGTAAAAAGTATTCACCATTATCAGCAGCAGCAGAAGAGGCAGCACACACAACACTGTGAATGTGCTGGACACCACACTGGACGGTCTCTGGTCTGGGCTGCGGAAGACGTGCTTGATTTCTGGCCGAACCTGTGGACAAGATGCAAGCAAATGTTTTTACATTTGAACGTTACTTCCAAATAAAAAAGTTATCTAAACACAAATAAGCCCACTAGCAAGCAGAATCATATCTATCTATTTATATCTCAAACATCTGATGATATTTATCATTATCAGAAAATATACTGAACAGATATGATTTCCTTCTTCTAATTACTTTGTAGGTATAATCCTGAGGCTGGGTGGGGCTGGAGGCCTCAGGGAAGGTGAGAGAGAGGTCAGTTAGATGCCACAAGGTAGGGTTGCTGATGGATGCATCTCCAATGATGAGTTCAACAGAGTACACTCCACTGACTCCTCCAAATTCCTTCATACTGTTGCTTACATCCTGCAGGAAAAAGAAAAGAAAAAAAGATTACAAAGAGAAAGAATTGGTAATGCAGATGCAGGTACAAATAAATATAGCTAGATTTTCATGCATTTTTACGGAATAATGAGCAGAACAACCATCAAAAAGCCTTGTGCTATACTTACAATATCAAACTTGTAGACATCATTGGCATCAGTTTCAGCAACAAAGATGATCTCCCGCTTAGAGTCAACGTGAGTGATCTTGACAAAGGCCTGGTGGACTTCAGTGGGGCGGCCTGAAGCAGTGTCACGCACAACAAAGCGTAACATCACCCGTTGATGCTGGTCGGCCACCAACACTTCAGAGAGAGTGTTTGGGTAGGCCACTCTGATGAAGATCATGTATTTGTTAATTACCTGGATATATTCATTGATAAAAGGCAAATCTAAATACATTTTATAGATACTTTCTTTAAAGATGAAACTTAAACAACTTCAGACATCAGGTCCACCCTAGGTTAAGAAATGAGTTAACCTGATCACTAGACATCCAACTTCTGAAAAATCATTATAATTTTCACTCATTACTAGTTCCCTACAGGACAATGATAATACCGTTGGTCAATAATAATTATAACAATATAATGGAAAATCATAATTGGAAAGAAAACAAAGAAAAACTAACTTTTTCAAGTTGGGAGCAGTGGATTGGTCAGAATCTGCAGTGCCGATCTCCACACCCTGAATGTCAATGGCGGTGAGAACCTTGAAGGTCAGCTGAGCGGCAGAGTGGCCCACCAGCCTGGTGTCCGGAGCATCCACACTCACCACAAGGCGATAGAAACCTCGATCTGGGCCACGTGACATCACATCCAGTTCGTACACTCCCCTGAAGAATGGAAATTGAATCTTTATAGTACCTGATGCACCTCTCTTAAACTTTCCCTGGTTAAACAAAAGAAACAATGCTGTACAACAATACTAGTTAGATTTAGTGGAAAAAAAAGGCATATATAAGTGAATGTTTTGGTATAATTTACTCAAAATCATATTAAAACCCTTATAATCAAGACGGGATATCCTTGTTACTTGTAGATTCACGAACATAAACGATCATAATCTATATTGAAGACTTATGGGAATGATATTTATATTCGGACACAGGCTAAAAAAATAAAAATAAAAATAAAAAATAAATAAATAAATAAATAAATAAAAAGTTACTGAAATATTTCATTCTAGCAAATTTAATTCAACCCCATTTAATTTATGGATTAAAATGGGGTTTCATCAACACTGATTTCACCACAGCAGTCTACAGTCAATACAGGGCTGACTACACATTTAATAATATGCTTCTCCTTGGGCCCAAACTAAATTGTTAAAATAACAAAGATTTTGTGTGAAACCTATTTTGAGTTCAATCAACATCCTAGAGAACATTTTTATTATGAGATATAGGTGATGTTATGCACTCTGATTCTGTCGGCTGTTTACATGAGTATGAACCCAAAACTCACTCAGCTGAAGAAACTGGGGTGAGCGTCTCCTTGGAAATGATCACCACCTCATCTGACTCTCTGGTGGCCGAGTTGGCAGTCACCTTCAAGGACCCCAGGCTGTTGCCTTTGAGATCAGTGACCCTCACCTGTCAAAGGTAGACTACTGTAAAGCTTGGCAACTAAGTTATTGAACCACTATTTATTAGCTTAGAAGACTACTAATATTATATGTCACAGGAACTTGTTAAAATAAAGAAATTTTTACACAAAGTCTGGTTGCACATAGAATTTATTCATCCACTGGTAACTTAATTTTCTTATGAATATTTTTAAACATCCATCTCATCTAAATCTAATTCTGACTTTTTAATGTTATACTTTACATATGTCTTTATACACCCAACAAAAAGATTGCATCAGTGTCCGAGGGTTTACTCACCTGCACCTGTGGAGCCTCGGCACTGACCGCAACATTGCTGGCCAGGGTGATGGCCACGGGCACATGGAACCTGGAAACAAAAAATAATAGCATGAGAACTAATTTACAAGTAGTAAAATTAGTATGCATTTTACAATGAAGGATTTTCCTTAGTTACAGTTTTAGAGGTGACAAAGTACTTACTTGTTATTGGTAAACATGGATACAGCTTCTAAAAGGTAGTACACCCCTTTAGACATCTGAACCGACTTCCGAGACATGAGATAATTGGCAAATTTGACAGCCTGGTCAGGCTTTACTGGAGGAGCTTTGTTAGAGGTTTCTGCTAGCTTGTAGGCACCACTGAGAACCAGAGCTGTAAAAGATGTGTATATTTTGTATTATTTGAAAATTTAACAGAGTATAGGGTGTAGAAAGAATTAGAAAAAAAGTTATTTGCCTGTGTATCCTTGACTATTATTAACTTTAAACTCCAATGTTAGGTCATATGTACAGATTAAACTTCATCAATTAATGCTGAAAGACTTGAGCAAGTGTGATGACAACATAGAAAAGGACATTACTGAAAACAATACTGGTTCTGCTGACATGGACAGCAATAAACAACAACACCCACCAGTTATGGACAGCCCTCCTTCAAACTGGAGCATGCGACCATCCACTTCATCAGCCTGCACCACAGCATCTTCAATCCGCTCAAAGATGCTGCCCACCTCGCCCTTGAGCTGGGCCCCCACATGGAAGGCATACCCTAAGCTGGAAAAAAAAGCAAACAGGAATAAGTTGTAATTCAGAAGAGGGAGGGGCCTTTGGCAGGATATAGAGCTGTTAAGGGGGACTCGTGACCACCTTTTTATACGAGTATAATGGAGCTAGGGCAGCAATGAGTGACTCGCTTTAGTTTACAATTCTTCAGGTATTAAAACTTGTCATACCAATGCTAACTACATACTAGTGCAAGTTTCTTTCGATAAAACTTGGGTAATGAATATCAAACAGGTGATGAAGGAAACTACAACCAATTGGCCAGCTGGCAAATGTAATCAAAGGATATGGAGATTAGGTAGTGGTGAGCAGCATGCACTACTTCTCACTGTAAATAAATTTTTTCCTATAATTAAGATGGGTCTACCTTTCATCTATCCTTAACCTAGTTGTACAAAGTCTTACCTCAGGACACTGTCATCTTTCTTCAGAGCCATTTGTGTGGCACGCAGAACTTTGGCAGTGTCCAAATCCACCCCCAAGTTAGAAGCTGCAGTGACAGCATGAAACAGCTCCTGTGATGATGCTCCTTCCCGGATAGCCTCACTCACAGCCTGAAGAACCGTAAATACATTAAAAAGAAAATGTTTAATAACTATTACATTTGACATCAATCTTGACTTCAAAAGGATAGCTACTGAATTCATCTGGAAAGGCAGACTTGAAAGGAAAAGTTAGAGATGATGCAAAGAAAGCTATTAAAATTCATTTAGTACCCTGACTTCCACAGAATAAAGCAAATAATACATGAAAATACAACTAACTGACCTGCATGGATGCAGCTGATGCCTCAATGGGGCAGCCAAGGGCCTTGCCTGCTGAAGAGGCCAAAAAGAGTGTCTCTACTGTCACCCCATCATTCACAGAGCTCTTCACAAAATTACATACTCCCTGAAATGTAAATACACATACACATTAGGAATATACAAAATCAATCAATTAATAAATAATTTCTTATGCAAGAACCCTGCAGCCAAAATAAATGAACTAAGTAAAAGCAACGGTGGAGTACTTCCATCTTCTAAGACAGTGTAAACTAATAAATTTCATTGAAATATCTCAATTTAGTAAGACTTTCTTTGTATCGTTCTCAATATCTTGTGTTAAATAAATGTCATACTGAACTTCTTTTCTGAGAATGTCACATTCCACTGCAGCTTTTAGATAAACAAAACACCATGCCACTAATCACATTATTTGGCTAAGAAAGTTAAGACTGCTCTCACACTTGGCTACTGCTATATGTATGATGAACTTATTTATTTTTTATAATCACACAAATAATACTTCAATCGCTTGATTAGTAGTACATAAACTTCTAGATGTACCTGAGGATTTGGAATTGGCTGTCCCAGGTGTTTGTAGCCAGCTGAAGCATAGAGGACCTGGGCCAAGTCAGAGAGGGACCAGGCAGGCTCCAGGACCAGTTTCAGGCGCTCCTTGTCCCCTGGAGTCAGGTAGGTTGAAGGGGAAAGTGCAGAGCTCACCCCGAGCAGAGCTAGGATCACCAGTGCCCCTGAAACAAATAAATACATTAAATCATCTTCAACAGTGTCATTCAATCATTATCCAACTTCAGGGAGACCAGACATTTGAATCACAGCTGGAAATATCAAATAACATGATTGTGGGATTTATTTTGCTCCCAAGCAATTCAAGAACTGTAATAGAGAAACACCCAAACCCTGGTATGGTAGTACAAATTCATTATAAGTAAAGACCATGTTGTGGTATCTTAACACATAATTAAAAGAAAAACAAACGTTAGCATGTTTTGTAGACCCTCCTGACGTGGAAAGCCCAAGAAATCCAACTTAGCTGTGGAGTACCTATTTCGCCGGCCAGATAGGGAGCTGGCTTCCTGTCTGGCTGGTTGCGAGTTCAATCCATAGCACTGGGAAGTGTACTTCCACCTTCACGGGCTATATCACTTTATGTGTTTTGAGACACCGAGATATGGAAGTCAGCAGATTTAAGTGAATGGCTGACTGAGTGGCTATATTGTAGCGGACACATGAATAGCTTCCAACAAAGTAATCTATTATCTCTACTACTTCGAATTGCATACCAAAGTCTACTAGAAAAGTTTCAGCAACCATAGAGTAAGTGTGATTCTGAATAAAATTCTGTATTTTGACCATTAAACTATTAAATGCCATGACTTGTCTTGTGTTTCGATATCTTGATAACCACAGTCAACATGGTAGTCCACCACCCCTACACTGAGTTCTACTCCTGACATGTTTCAGTTGGTCAGGAAGAGAGGTATTCTCTGTCCACCTTGGAGTGGGCATATGTAGTATTATGTACGATAGGGGTTATCAGGGATCCCTTGCAGCAGAAGGTCCACCTTCCCATTGAAGGATTCTGTACACAGTTATTAGTGTTCCTGATGGTCCTTGGCAGGCAGTTAAAAGTCGTGGTCCCTCACTGGTAAAACTTGTGGCAAGTATGGACTTCGGATACGGACTTACTGCTTCAATTGTTAGTGGCAAGTATGGACCTCAGATACTGACTTACTACTGCTTCAATTGTTAGTGACAAGCATGGACCTCAGATACTGACTTACAGCTGCTTCAATTGTAAGTGACAAGCATGGACCTCAGATACTGACTTACTACTGCTTCAATTGTTAGTGGCAAGCATGGACCTCAGATACTGACTTACTACTGCTTCAATTGATAGTCTGTAGCAGGTCCGACTGCATCAAGAGTGCTTCTGGCCTCTAATCTCTTCTCCAGTTGTTTATGATGAGTTTGGGACTACTTCTTAAGGATTGCCCATGCGTAAATTATGCTGGATCTCTCCCTTCAGAGTTGCCGAGTTTTTAGTCTGTCCCAGTACCCAGATTTTTGTTGTGCTCAGCCTTCTTGCAATAACCCTTTTATCAAAGGAAGACAGGTTGATTATACCTCAGCCAGGATTTGAACCACAGCTGAGGCGCCTTTGGTTAGATTTAACTGTTTATGAAAAATACATGATACATTTTGCACTGTGCAGTTGTAAGTTGTCATTGACTGTGGGTAGGCAGTGGGCGTACTTCTGGAACATTACCTGATGCCTTTATCTACACAGTCTGACACTTCGGGGATGTAGGTCTGGGCTCTATATATGAACATGCCACTCACACAGGAATGGCATTATAGGGGGGGGGTTGCTGCCTTATGGATTACCAGGATAAAGGTTAAACTGTCATTTTTAAATATGTAGTTATTCTGAAAATTTGCTCAAAAACCCATACTGTAGATTTCTCTAATTACATATTATGCCAGTGAGTTTTCAGAAGTTATCAAAGAAGTAATTGCCAGTGATAATATATTCTTGGATTCAACAAATGACCTAACTTCAGTGTTAGCAAAATTGCTAAAGAAAAATATGATACTGCAAAAGGCGTCCACCCCTCGAACATGGCCGAGTGGCGCTGCTCCATATGTCAAGTGGAAATTACTATCATCAGACGACAGTTACACATTATTCCTTGCTTGCCCGTGACCTGCGTTGGCACCTGCTGGCCTGCACGCGGGGCTGGGGGTGTGCTGGCCTGCCGCTGCCTGCACCGCCCGGCCTGCTGCCAAGCCATGCAACGCGCCATACTACCCCTATCTCTCCCTCTATGTAAGGTGATGGGCGTCTGAGGACTCCCTGTTGTGTGTGCACGGTGTACACAGCCACAACACATCACATCAGCGGCACAATGTCTCCCTTTGAGCCGTCCCGTCACCGCCGCCGCCGCCAGCCAATCAGGGCCGCGCTGCGTGGCCCGGCCGGCCAATGGGCGGCGGCCTGCCCGGCGCCGCACAAACAAACCCTAAAACACTACTGTTGCCCGCCTGTCCGCCGCCCCACGCTGGCCGCCGGGGCACAGCATAGCCCTTTGCACGCCAGGGTTCCTTTCCAAAGGCTCACCGGCCCCCGCCACGCCCGTCCCGGCCTGTAATTCCCCCAGCGGTGCTCACCTCTCCTCATGGCTGCGTCCTCCCGCGGGTGTCAACACTCTCGGCAGGGACCGCGCCTCTAAGACAACGCCGGCACCGCTCACACTCTACACAGCTACACCCTTATTTACTAATATATTTTTGTTTATTCTCCCTCCTTGTAACTCAAGGAGGATTTAATTAGTTTTTTTTATTAAGATTTTGATCAATCTTTTACTGAGAACATGCACCCATGTATATGCGGTCAGTGACGTTACTTCATTGACTCATAATGGAATATTTTCTATAATTAGTATAAATAAAGCTCATTATTTTTTTTTTTATTCTTTCAGCCCCCCACCCCAAAAAAAAAAAAAAAAAAAAAAAATTACACATGAGGTCCCTTTTTTCAATCATCTGACAGATCGGAAATCAGATCGAGATTAGGTAAACTTTTCCCTCTTTTAGACAATTTCTTATTCATAAAGGGTTCATCCTTCTTCCTTATTTAGTCAATGTAGTCATTCCTCCTATTAACCATTCCTTCTGTCCATGTGTCACTTCGCTGCTTGTACGGGTTTACTTTTCACGTCCTGCAGATATCACCAGAAGTAATTAAAATTAGACCATAACTAGTTTTCGTATTTATATGCTACTACTAATTCTTCACATTACTATATTTACTTGCTACAGTGGTAGTTTTCCTATATGAAACTATATGAACTCTTCTTTATAACGTAGTGGAACGTCCCTCATTGACAAGACTACAGCAGGTCACCGGGCCAGTGGTACGGACCTGTCTGACCTCCAGTGTCTCACCTGGTAGACTAGAATAACAGAAAAAAAACCTTTGGTCCCAGACTGTAACTGGGTTTCGCCTTTTTAACAATTCACGTTTCACATAATTCAGTTTTAGTTATGAGAAGCAGGGGAGTGCGGGTCATATTCTTAAACATTTCGGCGCACAAACACACATATTTTACAACCCTTCCATAGGAGTTTGGGACATTTCTTGGGGTAGTTTTCTAACCCTGGTGGGAGTCTGACCTTTTTCCTGTACCGAGAACCTAAAGAAAAACTCATTAGAACCCGAGTAATCTCCTTTTTTGGCATTTGAAAATAGTTGATGCATGAAGCGAAACCGTCTGAATACGGTCCAGGGCCTTTGAAGTGTCTTGCCCAGTGTGCCGTTAATTTAAGAGACCAGGGGCCGGATTCATCAAGCCACTACAAGACCGGTCGTTGGTATAAGTCTTTAAGTAAATCTGTCCTCTACGAATGATCTTTTTGTTTAGGCTGCTCCGATGACAGTGAATGAAGTACTGGCCTGGTCGACACTTCTTTCATTGCCATTGGAGTCGCCTTAAGATCAAGAGCGTTCCTAAATGATGGAGTTACCAGAAGACTTACCAACAACAGGTCTCGTAAGAGGTTTGATGAATCCGACCTCCTTGCTGCATCACCAGGAGAGCATAAGAGTGCACTGCCTGCCAATGCACTTTATGTTATTAGTGCAAATGTGCTTGAGTTTGACACGATAAACCACCTGACTCAATGAAGGGCTAAAGTTCTATATATATAAACGCTCCCACTGATCTGTGACTAATCGTGTATAGAACATATATATACGTATTTGGTTATGTACATAGTATAGGTTTGTGATAATACAGTTGGAGGTAATTAAGATGGTCAACAACAATGCAATATATACTAAGGATGTTAATTTAGTATTCATGTTATCATGTAGGACTTCGACTAGTTATTTGCAGGACAGGAGGAGTTGGAAAGAAAAGAACGAAGAAGTGCCATGCTAATTTTATGTAAACACTATTGAGGATTGGCTAAAAAATGGATACTCAGGAAAAACTAAACAAGTCAGATTCCCATTTAGTCAGGTAAGTCATGAGTCAGTTGAGTAAGAGCATAACGAAGCTTCATTTCAGAGTTTCAATTTGGCGATTTGTGATGCTGGAATTTGATGTCCCCGAGCATAGTTTTTATATGATTGCAGTGACAGACAATAATAATGATAATACTAATAATTACATTGTTTTATTGTTGTTTTATGGCCACAGTGCTTACTTCATGCTCCACTGAGTCCATTAACACAAACACTTACAAGTCAGTGCGGAATGGAACCAGTGTGGAATATACGCAGGAAAACATAATGAACTGTAGAGACCTTGGTGTAGATAATCTGCAGGAGGATACAAGCAAACTGCAGGCAGAGGCGAAGCTGGAGATTCGGGCCTTTGGATAATTGCCTTAAGCAGCACATCAAATTTTGGGTCGGAAGCATTAATAATTTAGTCAACTTCTCTATAACTGCCTTTATTTGCTCATTTCTCTTATCGTAACATTAAACACCAATATGAATCACTGAAGAACACTCAGTTTTTTCACTAAATTTTAGAAGTTCAGGAATAAGTATTTATGCTCCAATCACTTCAAGGCTTTATTCATATTTCAATTATTCTCCTTTGATCTTGTTTACCGATTACCAACCGCATATGTAATTACAATGACGGTATGGAGTTTGTCTATCTTATTAACCATATCATAAAGTTTATCAGATGCTTTGCTTTTAAAGTGCATGACATCACACAGCTGTTAGGAATGAATGCAGGTATATACACAGTTATGCATCTGTGTGTGTGTGTGTGTGTGTGTGTGTGTGTGTGTGTGTGTGTGTGTGTGTTCTCTACATCTGGGACATCCATCAATCCATTCCTTCTTCCTCCCTTTACACCTTCCCACATGGAAAGACATCCCCTCACACAGCTGTTCCCCAGGTATACCCTCTCTCACACCTGCTCTTAAGGACACAGCGGCTCACGAGGGGAAGAGGTCCACGTATAGCCAGGTGTACAGGGGGCGCTTCTGTACGTCCAGGACCCGGTACCTGATGCTGTTGAGACCGTCTTTCATGTACCTCTTCTTCACCGTGTTGAGATACTTGTACCTGTGGATGGCGTGGCGGGTGAGGATGTTGTGTGTGTCATTGCTGAATAACTTCTATGGTGGCGATCTGTCTTCATAGGGTACTAAGGGGGAAGGGCATTCTAGTATATCTGTTATAAGTTTTGGGGTGTTCTTAGTGTAGGGCAGCATGGGTGGTGGTGTGCACTGCTGGGGGCATAGGGCCATATTATTAAACATCTCGGGGATCAAGCACACACATTTGGCATGACTTTCGTAGGAGTTGTAGGCCCTTTTTTAAGTTTTTTGACCCTGGTGGAAGTTGGACAAGGTTTCGGTATACCATGAACTCTGAAAAAACAAAACACTCACGAGTACGCATTATAGCTACCTCGTTTTGGCCTGTAATAATTGATGTGAGAGTCGGTAACGTTTAAGAATACCGATACCGACCATAGTTATGTAGGCTATCTTACAGGGTTTCGGGGGTGGGATCCGTCAAGCTATTTACGAGACCTGTTGTTAGTAAGTCTTCTGGTAACTCCATCCACTATGAACACTTTTGAACTTTAAGCGGCTTCGATGGCATTGGACGAAGTGACACCTTGGTCGGCACTACATTCATTATCATCGGAGCCTCCTAAACAAAAGAAGCGCTCGTATAGTGGATAAATTTACCAGTAGACTTACCAACAACAGGTCTTGTAGGTCACAGTAGGTGGCTTGATGAATCCCACCCCTGACGTAGTTGTGCGCTGCGGGGGAGACTCACACATACCTGGTGGGGCTTGGCTTGTCCTTGGCGTGGCGCAGCATGGTATAGCGGCTCAGGATGGGCGAGAAGCGCCTGATGAAGAAGCCGCCGTTCTGGAGCCGCCATGCCAAGTCGTCGTCCTCGGCCCCCCAGCCCCAGTACTTGTTGCTGAAGCCGTTAGCTCGAAGGAAAGGAACCACCTCAACGGAAGCCACCCCGCCGAAGAGGTCGTCGTAGAGTAATCTGTAGAAGAGAGAGAGAGAGAGAGAGAGAGAGAGAGAGAGAGAGAGAGAGAGAGAGAGAGAGAGAATTTTTTTTTAACTTCATGTAGCCTACTTCAAAATTTGGCCCACTGTTATTCTCTGTATCGTCATTTCTTGCCTTCAGAATATTCTTTTTCCTAGGAGTCCCTAAGCAGGATTATGTTTTGAGGCCGAATGATACATACTCCTCCTGTATTAGTAAAGGGTAAATAGATTATCTTAGAATATATATCTTTAGACTTAATACTTGGGAAATCGAAGAACCAAGAAGCCTCAACCACTTGTAAGTATGATATGTGTACCTAAAACCAGCCCGGATTCATACTATTGGGATTTCATAACCAGTGGAATTCAGATCAAGACCTTTGCAGCATCCACACTGTCTTGGACACGCTACACTCACTTGTACTTCATGGTGTCCACGCCCACGGACAGATGGTGGGGCTGCGAGAAGCACGTATACGGGTTCATGTCGTTCTCCGGCAGTAGGTCAACGTCGTGGAAGATGATACAGGTGTAGCGGCGCCTCCGGATGGCCTCCAGCACGCCTATGTTCTTCAGCATCCCGCGGTTGAACATCCCCACGCCTGCACACGTTGACTTAATGATTCGTCTCTCTTATTGTACAGAAGGCAGACTAAAGGGGTTATTACACTGGGCAAATTTTCCGTGGATCTTCAGTCAAACCACGATTTCCGCTGGCGTGGTTCTCATATTTCCGTGGTTTTCTGACGTGTCCACGATCTTCCAAAGCTACGGTAGATTTCACCAAAGGACGACGGTATTACCCATCTTCATCATCAGCAGCAACAACAAGAAACAAATGAGAACCACGCTAGCGGAAATCGTGGTTTGACTGAAGATCCACGGAAAATTTGCCCAGTGTAATAGCCCCTTAACACCTATCCCCTATTCTCAGCTGTCTCCTTCTTCTAACTCGCTTCTTCACTCGCTCCCGTAAACCATGCACCTAAGGTCTAAGTGAGAACCATGCATGCACTGACCCGCTTGCTCCACGACGAAGAAGGAGTAATCGATCTGCTGGCGCTGCAGGATGGGGTGGAGGTGGTTCATGAGGATTGTAAGGTGCTCCTCCCGGTCTCTGTACGGGATTATGATTGCAACTTGATGGTAGGATGTGCAGTCAGTCGGTGTGTAGTGTCCGCCCGGTCTGAGTTCGGGATGGAGAGTTTCCTGCACCTCTAGAGTCGGTGGGTAGAGGTCCGGCTTGACGATGCCCACTGGAAGACAGGATGGTTAGTGAGTGGCTTGTTATTGTTATCGGGAAGGGAGAGAGAGAGCGCAGGAGAATAAGAGCGATACACAGACGAAGACAAATTTAGAATGAGAGACAGGTGAAGAAAATGAGAGAAAGGGATAGACAGACAAGGTGGTGTTGGGTCGTGTTAAGACAGATAGGTATAGACAGATGGGTGAATGGGCACACATACACATTCATGTCTTAGTGAGGTCCAAGGGTGACTTTATATGTATGCTCGCTGAACGCCGTGATAATTCAAAAGGTGTGTGGTTTGATGTTAGGTAAAATGAGTAAAAGTGGAGCAAAAATGTAAAGTAGGTGGAACCGGGTTGAGTTAAAAGACACAAACAGACGAAGAGACAACAGATATAACACCCCCCATCCCCCCCCCCCCCCACACACACAAAAACACGTACCGAGCTTGGGAGATACGAGAGGACATTTCTTCGTCTTATTGTTGACCTCGGCTGTCGTAGGCTTGACGTCGCTTGTAGTAGGCTTGTCGTCGCTTGTCTTCATCTTCCCGACGGGCTTCACTTTCACCTTGGGCTGGGGGCTTGGCGTGGTGCGGGGCGGGGACATCTTGGGGCGTGCCTTAGCTTGGTCAGGTGGCTTTGCAGGGGTCAACTTTACAGGCGCGGGTCTAGTCTTGGCGATCTTCTTTGGTAGTTTTTCCTTCACCCTCGCAGTCGGCTTTACGGCTTCCTTAGTTTTCTTCGGTACTGGCGCATTGGGTTCGTCGGCGTCTTTCACATCACCGTTACTTGCCTTGACTTCCTTACTGTCACTGTTCTCTTTCGAAGCCTGAGGACATGGGGACAAACTGCAGCCAAGACGGTGGAGGCGCGTGCTATACAGGTTACCGTAACAAAGACTTAGGCTAGGTTCTCTTTCGAAGACTGAGAACGTGGGAACAGATTGCAGCCAGGGCGTTGGAGGCGTGTGCTACAGGTTACCGTAACTAAGACTTAGGTTAGGTTCTCTTTCGAAGACTGAGAAGGTGGGAACAGATTGCAGCCATGACGGGGGAGGCGCGTGCTATACAAGTTACCCAAAGTTTTGAAGGTGTAACTAAGACTTAGGTTAGGTTAAGTTAGGCTAGATTCTCTTTCGAAGACTGAGAACGTGGGAACAGATTGTAGCCAGAGCGGTGGAGGCGTGTGGTACAGCTTACATAAGTCTTAAAGGTGTAACTAAGACTCTGGCGGAGAGGTCTTTCAGTCAGCATTGAACCCTAGGCTCTTATGATGTCAACACAGCCAAATTCTCATGGAAAACAATAGTATGCGATCGTGTAGTCCCTAGATCTTACAGATGCAACTATGATTTATGCAGAGGTCTTTCAGTAACGATACACCTCTCTTCCCGAAACTGACCTCTCTTTTGGCCACTCTTCTAAACTCATTTTCTAGGGGCAGTGTTTTCCGGGCTTTTGTGTCTCATTAGTATTTTTTTTGCCCTTGAACTGTTTCCTTTACTGTAACAAAGGGCTCATATGATCTCAATACACCCAAATTCTAAGGGAAAAATGACAATGTGTAGCTGCTTGTAAAATAGTAACCTTTCTATTTTTGCAACACTAACTTTTGCTTCTCAATATTATTTTTTTTGCCCTTGAGCTGCTTCCTTTACTGAAAAAAAAGAAAACGACTCATATGATCTCAATACACCCAAATTCTAAGGGAAAAATGACAATGTGTAGCTGCTTGTAAAATAGTAACCTTTCTATTTTTGCAACACTGCCTTTTGTTTCTCATTATTATTTTTTTTTGCCCTTGAGCTGCTTCCTTTACTGAAAAAAAACCCGGCTCATATGATCTCAATACACCCAAATTCTAAGGGAAAAATGGCAATGTGTCGCTGCCTGTAAACATATACCGAATGGGACAGAAGCAGTTATCCATTTCTACCAGTATACTTATGCCTATAGTAACCTTTCTAATTTTGCAACTACCTTTTTAATCACTTTCCGGTCAACACGTCCCTTCACTGGTACTTTATTGGAAGCATCCGTGTGTTCCCCGACTGTCAGGTGGCATTGAAGAACCTGCTATCTATTTAATCAAGATAATGACTGCTCTCTCTCTCTCTCTCTCTCTCTCTCTCTCTCTCTCTCTCTCTCTCTCTCTCTCTCTCTCTCTCTCTCTCTCTCTCTCTCTCTCTCTCTCTCTCTCTCTCTCTGACAATACTCTTCAAATTATTCTTACTTCGACCCAATTCTAAATCTCAAAACAATCATTCTTTTGACCCCTCATTTATCAGCGTCTCGACCGTCCTACAAAAGTCCCTGCGTCCACCCCGATCTGGTATTTACTTATCTATTTGCTCCTCTCCCTTACCTCGGGCTCGTAGGTGTTGACGTAGAGCGAGTAGGAGTTGCCGTAGATCTGCAGGTTGAGGCGGAGTAGGTGGGCGAAGAGGAACACCGCCACCACCGCCAGGATGAGCCGTCGCACCCTACGTCGCGACAAGTCCCCGACCTGCTGGCACACCGCTTCGGCCTTGCTCCCCGCCGCCGGCTTCATCCCCCCCAGAGCCTTACCCATGACGCCCGTGGTTACCTGTGGAAGAGATGTTTTTACTCTCTCTCTCTCTCTCTCTCTCATTGCAAACAGGAGGAGCTCTTAGTGATAGCAGTATTATTAATAGGCGAACTATAGTAGCATTAGAAGCAGCAGTAGCAGTAGTATTAACGTTAGAAATAGTAGTAGTAGTAGTAGTAGTAGTAGTAGAAGTAGAGAGATTTGGTCGGTATGGGCAGACCCTTCCATCCCTCACATCAACTACTTCCAATGGCCGAAAAGGAGGTCAATCGGATTCTCATGAGTATTATTTTAGGTTCATGGTACTACAGAAGAAGGGTCAAACTACCAGAGTGATCATACAACTACCCCTGGAAATCCCCCGAACTCCTACGAAAGCCTTGTCATATACGTGCGCTTGGGAGACGAAATGATTAGGAATATAACCCTAAGACAGTATTGACCCCTATCCCTCCAAAACACAGGTATACAGAACAGAAATCCCAGGTGATGTCGGTGCACGTGTGTTCTTACGAGTGAAAATGACGGCCAGTGACGCTGATGGTGGTAGGATGGTGATTAGGAATATGACCCCTATCCCTCCAAAACACAGGTATACAGAACAGAAATCCCAGGTGATGTCGGTGCACGTGTGTTCTTACGAGTGAAAATGACGGCCAATGACGCTGATGGTGGTAGTTAATTCAGTGGTCCGGCTGTCTTGGATGAGTGCGGATGCTGGTGATGAGGGTCTGAATGGAAGGTGGTGGTGGTGAGGTGTGTTGGTGTCGGTGGATGGCGGCCCACTAAAAGAAGACCAGTGAGGTGTTGCAGGCTGGAAGAAAAAAGTGTAATAAGAGCAGAGGCCAGGTGTGCCGCGAAGGTTTTATTTTATATTTTTTTTGTGTGTGTGTGCGCGCCAGTGGGGTCGTGACTACTTGATGAACGCGTAGGAAGGAAAAAAAAAACCAATCTATTCGGAACAACAGAAAAAAAAGGTTGGCTCTAACAGAAAGACAGAAACAAACTAACACACACACACACAAATGATTAAATCTCTATCCTTAAATACCCGTTATTCTGCTCTATTGACCAACATAATTTATTGGATGATCAGCACAACACGAGTTACACAATCAACGGATGAATGATACCCTTTTTTTAACTATTTTCATGTCAGCTACTTTTGAACCTGTTAACTGTAGTCGCGCGGTATCCCTGAATAAAAATTTTCGCCAAAGGTTATCTCTATGCTGTCCAAAATCCGTATGTAAGAGTTAACCAGTAGTTCTAATCTTTCTTTTCCTTCACTGGTAAACTCTGCAACAGCTTTCCTTCACTTGTATTTTTATCTCCTGACTTACTCATTCATAAGGGGAATATCAAGACACCTCTCTCACCAAAACTGCATCAATTCTGGTATTTTCTATTTTCTCTTTTTTTTTTTTGTGTGTGTAAGCGGTGTAAGGCAGGGTTTTCTCTCTTTTTTTTTTTTTTGCCCTTGGTCTGTCTGGTTGGAAAAGAAAAGAAAACAAAACATGGGGAGATAAATCGCTTCATGCCTGATCCTAGAAAATAATCTGATGTTCATTTCTTTCGGAAGAACGCATAGAAAAAAAATAAAATCTTTTCTGACTTCCTTCATTAATCCCAAATTTACTTATTATTCGTTGGTTCTGAACTATAGCAACATGAACTTCTCTAAATCCTTATCATTAGTTTCTTTGCTGTTTACAATTTTCTTTCCTCTTCCTTCTTTCCGTCCTGTCTTTCTTTCTCATTCTCTGCTTCCTCATTTCTTTTCTTGCTGTAATTTAATTTTATCATTTTCTCCTACTATACAATTTCTAATGTCTTCGTTCTTTCCCTTCTTTCCTTTTCTATTTGTTCATTGTTGAATCATTTCTTTTCTGGCTCGATCCTGCTTCCCTTTTTCCCCTTGTCTGCACGGCTCACCCACCATGCGTAGACGAAATCCAAACGTATCTGGTTATAAGCCCCCAAAGCTGGTGTCACTCGTAAATCTCTTCCACTCGTATGATTATGTAGAGAGTAGTTGTTCACATGTAAAGCTGACTAAATGAGGTGTAAAGGTTCCTAACGCTCGACGTTGGCCCCCTGCGGCAAGTGTCAGGAGCTGTGTAACTTACAGATGCATGCTCATGGAAGGATGAGAAATGACTGAGCTGAAAAAAAAAAAAACTGTGAAAAGGTGAAAGGGAAATATTAAAGGACTGTGAAGTTAAGAGTGACCTACAAAGTGCTACAAAGGTTTATATATTCAAATTTTGACATTCAATATCTCTCTTAGAATACCTACGATATATCTACGAAGTCTCAGGAATCGCTATCAAGATAAAAACATTACCTTGGGCATTTGAGCTGAGATTTAAAAGATGAACTATTGTCAAAGAATCCTTATAAGTCTCTACTCTTACAATTGTTCATTTTCATTACTCATAAATTTTCAAGAGTAGTGTTAACGTTACTAGCAACTTACTACTACTGCTACTACTGCTGCTGCAACTGCTACTACTACTACTACCACTACTGCTACTGCTACTACTACTACTACTACTACTACTACTACTACTACTACTACTACTACTACTACTACTACTACTACTACTACTACTACTACTACTACTACTACTACTACTACTACTACTACTTCTACTACTACTACTGCTACTACTACTGTTGGTGCTGCTGCTGCTATTACTACTACTACTACCACTACTACTACTACTACTACTACTACTACTATGACATATCCAATAATAACACCACCACAACCACCACCACCACCACCACCAACAACAACAACAACGGCGGAGAGGGCAGGGAAGGGCTTCTCCTTGCCTACCTGCGGATCAACACCTCCTGGAAAACGTCAAAATTCTCTTTCATCGTCGCCGCGCTTTTCTTTTACTTTCATATATTGGATCAGGACTCATCAGCGCCGACAGTAGTTCGCGTTATTAGTTTCGTAGGCGTTGAATGGGCGAGGGCGTGGTTGCTTGGCATCTCGAGGGGCTTTGAACCTCGAACTGCTGATATAACAAGTGTTAATAGCACAAAAAACTGTGCAAGATCGGCGTCGCATGACCCTCCAACACCCCCCAACAATTTATATTATGCAACAAGGGGTCTAAATTGGAAAATACTGAAAAGTAAAGATGGCGCCTCTATCAACACTTGCCTGCGCCACAACGGGCTGGGGCCGACCATCAGGCCCTACTATGAAGGCCTACCGGCGCCACAGGCCAAGACATAAAAAAAAGAATAAATAAATAAATAAATAAAAAAAAAACCTGACTTTGTTTATAGTGCCATTGTAGGGTTCATCAGGGCTAACAAATGTTATGATACAATGTCACGTCTACAATGTATGGGTAAGCCAGGAAAGCAACAAAAAGATAACAACAACAACAAGATGGACAATCTGTTGATTGGCGTCTGCGACGCCGATAAAAATGTTGCTGTGTGGGCGGCTTGCTCCACTGCCTACTTCTCAGGTTATTACTACCAAAGTATATATATATATATATATATATATATATATATATATATATATATATATATATATATATATATATATATATATATATATGGACTTTGATTACTACGGCCTCTTCATAAAGACTCGACACGCCATTTTTACTATCTTACTCATTTTTTTCGTCTTTTTTTTTCTCCATATTTTTATCTTTTTTTATAGTTGCATCTCCATTTTTTTTCTTGCTGATCTAATTACTTTTTTATCTTTTTTTTCTTCGCAAGTACGTCATCTTATTCAACGAGTCCCTCCTCTTATTCAACGAGTGCCTCTTCTTATTCAACGAGTGCCACGAGTGCCTCCTCTTATTCAACGAGTCCTTCCACTTATTCAACGAGTCCCTCCTCTTATTCAACGAGTCCTTCCACTTATTCAACGAGTCCCTCCTCTTATTCAACGAGTCCTTCCACTTATTCAACGAGTTCCTCCTCTTATTCAACGAGTCCCTCCTCTTATTCAACGAGTCCCTCCTCTTATTCAACGAGTCCTTCCACTTATTCAACGAGTCCCTCCTCTTATTCAACGAGTCCCTCCTCTTATTCAACGAGTCCCTCCTCTTATTCACTAGCAACGTTCTCACGAAAACGATAAAGAGAAAATGGTGTCTAAGCCGCCTAAACTTAAATACATTAAGATACTTTTCCATTTGTTTCTGTTTAGTACGTATAAGTAAACATCTAATTTTCCGACCGTTTCATATACTTCTTCATTTCATCTCCTCACCTGGTGAACGGCCTTTCCAAGAGTCGTTCTCTTTTATATTTCCGTGTGTGTCACTCTTGGTCTGTCTGTTGTCCTCTCTCCCACATAAAATATAGATCCTGGCCATCGTCATTTCAGACACACTATTCGGTCTGTTGGCACCCTCTTAATGGGCCATGACCCGACCAAGGCCCATGGTCCCACTGCGGAGGGACAAATTCTTCAAACAACGTCATTTCTAGAATTCTACTTTTTATCATAACTTCTACTTTAGTCTGTTTTCTTATCAAGTTGCAGATTTTCTCATCCATCAGCTATTTTTCTTTACAGTGGAAAAGAAACTGATAACAAATGCCCGCTATAGCTATGCCTCCGCAATGCTCTCTCGTTATTATTTTTTTCTTTTTTTCATCTACTTTTCATTCACTAGATCCAGATTTGTTTCAGTGTAACTGCTATCACACATTTTTCATATTATATAAATGCCGCTACATCGTTGAATTCTTGTCAAATTACGGAGAAGACGATAGCTGAGTCGATCATGCCGCGGTACAGTGCGTGGTACTCTCACCATATGATTAATTTCTCAGCAGCTCGAGAAAAAAACAAGTGATTCATTCAGTTCTCTTGGTACCACTTCCACTCCATCGGTTTATGACGCCTGTCTCTCGTCACTCCTTTGTTGGCGTTTCAGTACATTTTTCTTCGCCTGAACCGTGAGTAACGAAGCCTGAGTAATGACGACTCTGCCATTCCTTTGTGTGTGTTTCATGTTATTTTTCTTCGCCTGAACCCTGAGTAATGGGGGGCCAGGTGGCAGCGGCCGTGACGTTGCCGCGAGCTTCCCATCGGCGGGGTCGGGGGTTCTCTGAATAAGGCGAGGCCAATGCCAGGAAACAGCGGGGCACACCACCACGACGAACACTTCTGGCAGGCTGGGTGTGTCTTCATTCATAATATCACGTGGGCGGGTGAAGGGGGAAGATGGGCACCGCTGTCCCTTTTTATACGAATGTTTGATCTTATGTTGTTGGTTCAGCTATTTTTAGGATTTTCTGCTTAAACATCGAGTTTTTGTAAGTTCTGAGGCTGGTGTAGGCGTTCCTTGAATTCAGTTTAATTTTAACCTGGCTGATAGGATTTCATGGACCATAACTTCTTCAAATATTTGCCACATTTTGTATAACCTAACTCTAAATATTCTTCAGTGCTATAGCCCGTAGAGTTGAACTGTAATACGGTGTTAATTAACTTATTCATCAATGTATGTATGTATGTATGTATGTATGTATGTATGTATGTGTGGAATGTATGTATGTGTGTGTATGTATGCATGTATGTGGATAGGAAGAGTTTGTGGTGTAAGGAAAGGGCGGGAAGGCGGCGGTGGGCGGCTACCACGAAGAGCGTGCCTGTGTTGGCGGGTGTGTGGTATGGGCCGTATGCCAGCCAGCCCGTGCCTTGATTGACTCACGCCGCCAACGTCAGAAGTCTCACGATGATCTTACTCTTGGAATCCTTCAGAGAATGTCATGCGCCTTTTTGAGTTTGCTTTATGTATCAATTTACTTTTTCTTCTCATAAATGTCGATACGAATGCTTCATGTTCTCGCAGTTCTTCCAAGGGCCACACTCTACACCTTTAATATATTCGGTTTGTTCGGGAAGCAACGTGCGGCCGACTAACGTTATTCACTGAAGCTGTAGCGTATGCCCACAACTTTACCTTCACCTTGAGCCGGCGTGCTGCAGTTTTGGTTCCTCCTACACGAGTCATTAACACTTCCCTGAAGAAAAAAGGAACAGAAACGTAAAGCCAGACGGCGTGGAAGAAGCTCGGGAAATTTTCACAAAAGATTTAAGTTTCTCGTCCTATTTTTATAAGTTTCTCTCTTATATTTCTGATCTTTATATTTTACGACAATCGTTCAGTATTTCTTCAATGGTGTGTTTCGCAATTCTTCATCCACGAACGCTGTTATACTACATTTCTGTGTTGTACTAATGCTGAGAAAAAAAAAAGATGCGCTGGATACTGGGTGCGACTACAACACAACTGTTATCTGTGAGGCGTTAATACTCGTAGTAAGCCTTTCTGTGTCCTCCGGCACACTCCGGGTCACGGGAACACGTCTGTGTGTGTTGGCGCATCGGCTTTGTCATCAAATCAACACCGTGAGCGAAGTGTTGTACAAGATGCAATCAAACAAGCAAACAAATAAACAAAGTCAAATGAACACACAGAGGATTGAAAGAACGAAAAACAGTCAGTGAATAGTAACTCGAAAAGCACAAATCTAAAAGGTGTGCAGTCAAAGAACGCAGAACAAAACTAAACCGAATGTATATATACTATAGCCTCGACTGAACAGATAAGAGCTTGAGTTAGGAGGCGTTGCACAATAACAACTTCTTGGCGGTGTAATAAGAGATGAAACCTGCAGGGATAAAAAGAAAAGGGACAGACTGTTCCCGGAAGACTATTTTAAGCCCAACGCGGCTGCAAGATGTTCTCGCAAGCATTAAGTTTCGCCCTTCCTTGCTTTCGTGCTCAAGAGGATAATGTCTTTAAATCCAAAGGTCAAAACACCAAAATTAAAGGGTAAAGAAATGTTACAGGGATGAAGTCACATAAACAGGATACTTAAAAAAATATACGTATCAGTTATAACGATTTTCTTTATCTTATGATCTGAAAAATGACGGTTGCTAATTTTTTTGAACACTTTTAACTACGTGGGTGTGAATAGATGAGAGAGAGAGAGAGAGAGAGAGAGAGAGAGAGAGAGAGAGAGAGAGAGAGAGAGAGAGAGAGAGAGAGAAAAAAAAGAGAAAGAGAATTTGCATTATAGCCAGAGTAAAAGGAAAGGTCATCAAGACATCAGAGGCAGTCGCGTGGAGCAGGCAGAAGATCACACACCCTTGGCAACATCAAAAACAAAACAAACACAATTCACGAAGTTTAAAAAAGGTCATAGATCCAGTAAGAGAATTCAAGGGGATGATGGAACCCTGACTCGTATCTTCTCAACCGCTTCGGGCTCTTGACAGGATGATTTTTGAAGACCATATAAAAAGACGCATCGGGGTTCTCAAGGGTGTTTTAGCTGTTCACGGCGTAGGAATCTTGCAAAACTACCACCGGAGACATGAAACCACCTGGCCATGACAATCCGTGGAACTTCTACGAGAGCCTCTGACATAGATATACTTAGGCGTCGAAACGTTTGGGAAAGGGGTCCGATAACTCACGGCGTAGATATCTTGCAAAACTACCACCGGAGACATGAAACCACCTGGCCATGGCAATCCGTGGAACTTCTACATAGATATACTTAGGCGTCGAAACGTTTGGGAATAGGGGTCCGATAAGTCACGGCGTAGATATCTTGCAAAACTACCACCGGAGACATGAAACCACCTGGCCATGGCAATCCCTGGAACTTCTACGAAAGCCTCTTACATAGGTATACTTATGCGTCGACACGTTTGAGAATGGGTCCAATAAGTTAATACATTATCGATAGTAGACGCTGCAACAAATACTTAACTCTGAATAAAAATAGTTAAAAAATTGGTTGTAGATACATGTTAAAGGAAGTAAAGGAGATATTGGCACCATTGCTATACATTATTGTTGGTAGACGCTGCAAATATGTGTCTCTGCATGAAAATAGAGTTTGCTTCTAAAATGTTCTTCCTTCCATCATTCGCCGCATAGCTACTCCATTAAGTGTTTTCAAGGGAATGGAGGAGACGCGAGAGAGAGGCAGGAGCAGGAGGAGGAGAAGGAGAAGGAGGAGGAGGAGGAGGAGGAGGAGGAGTGTCAGGCGCAGATGTTTGGCACCAGGCCCGGCACGACTTTCTGCGGAACCTTGAACACTTATAGCTGGCACTCACTAAGAGGGGGGTGGGGGATCGCTGGCACCTTGATTATTATTATTATTATCATTATTGTTATTATCATTATTATTATTGAACTTCTGCTTTCCGTTATCTGACTCAAACATACAAGAACATATTTACTTTATTTTACAGTCATGGAGGGAGGTCAAGGGTTAAATTACAGCAACAATAACAACAACAACAAAGACGACAACAACAACAACAACAAAAACAAGAAAGCCATCAATACGGGTCTAAGATAAGAAACAACAATAACAACTACAAGAACAACAACAGCAACAACAACAACAAAATCTCACTTGCGTTGCGTTCTTTTATCAAATAACAACAACAACAACAACAAAATTCAAAACAGCCATCTGACACCACTCTCCTCACTAAAACGAGCCTTCAGAAATCGGAGCTAAAAACATCAATGCTTGTCTAGGAAGCGAGGCGAAGGAAAAACCTGCCTGCATACGTGACTTGAGAGCAGGAGAGCCAAACTTGCAGGAATGAGAATGCGAGTTTGTATGACGGTGTTTTGTAACTTGCTGCGTAATTTAGGTCGCATTCTTAAATATTTCGACACCCAAGCACACGCGAAGGGGAAGATGCTTGGTGCGAGAGAGTAGGGAGGGAGAGAGAGGGAGCGAGAGGGAGAGGTGTAGAAGGGAGGAAAGGAGGGGAAGAGGAGGAGAACGCTAGCACACACACACACACACACACACACACACACACACACACACACACACACACATTTGACAAAGCTTTCCTAGTGTTTCTGGGTAGTTCCATGGGCACTTTCATGACCCCTCTGGTAGTCTGACCCTTCTTCTGTACCATGAGCCTAAAAAATCCTTCATGAGAACCCAATGTATCTCCTTATTGGCCTTTGGAACTAGTTGATGTGATAGATAGAAGGGCGTGAGAATACCGACTTTTGGAAGACGAACGAAAAAAAGAAGAAAGAAAGAAAAAAAAAAGAGAATTACGCTGCGTCCGGAATGAGTAATCAGGAAAAAAGTGAAGAAAACAAACAAACATTCTCTTTATTTCCCCTTCCCCGCCCTACACACACACACACACACACACACACACACACACACACACACAAACACGTCAAGGGCCATGAAGGAATAAAAAAGAAGAAAAAAATAAAAACACAGTCACCTACTTCGGCGCTATCCTTCACGGCTATCCTTAACCCATTTCTCTCTCTCTCTCTCTCTCTCTCTCTCTCTCTCTCTCTCTCTCTCTCTCTCTCTCTCTCTCTCTCTCTCTCTCTCTCAAAATGGAGAGAGAGAGAGAAGAGAGAGAGAGAGAGAGAGAGAGAAAAAAAGACCCATGCATTTGAGACCACGTTGGGGTGGAATCATATATGAAAACTAGGAAAGGACTGCCTTGCCTCACATCCGGTTATGCTACAAACAGGTAAACACATCTACGCACCGGTAAATATCCTTCCTATAGTGTACAGTCCCTACACATGTGGCTCTTAAACTAGCGGGGGGGGGGGGCTTTAGTAATTTCCAAGGGGATTTTCAAGGGGGGGACGGTAGTAATTTCCAAGGGAGTGCGAGTCTTGGAATAATGGTGGAATTTCTGTTGCTGGAATATTTATCATTATCTTAACTTGATCGTGGGCAAATATTTGATAAGTTTATGGAGAAAATGCAGTTAGCGCTTTCATTTATTTTAGTTTTCTTTAGTCTATAAGTTTTTTTTCTTTTTCTTACGTCCTCGCCTGTAGCGCCGGTATTCTTTCTTCAGGGGCCTGGTGGTCTATGGCCCATTTCGATAGTCCAACACACAACCATCGTAAGCGTTCAAATTCAAACTAAATTCTCCTGAATGATCCGTTTTTTTCAACTCGACACCCGCTGCTAAAGAGATTTCCTGTGTGGTTTTCTTAAATTTCTGATCTACTGCAGTAACACCAACCACCAGACAAGTAATTTTGGTAGTGTTTTGCATTTGGTTTGGTAGCTTATGAACTTGATGGGTTGGGCTGTTGAACTGGGCCTATATATGCATGGGGAGGGGGGGGGGGGGCGTGAAGAGAAGGACCCATTCGTTTGAGGAGCGTGGTGGCAAAACGTTTTAGAATCACCGTCCTTGAGTTGCGGGTTTTTTTTATCATTATTGTTTCTTTTTTTTTGCCCTTGAGCTGTTTCCTCTGCTGTGAAAAAACAACAAAAAACAACAACAACAACCCTCAATCACCATGGCTTCAACGTTGCTGCCCTTCCTTAGCGAGTTGGTAAGTTTAAAAATACATATAAAAAAATACCACCACTTTAAATTCTTTCACCTGTTGTTGTTTTCCTATACTGGTGATGTACGAGGCATGTCAAGGGTAGTAGGGTACTTTTATGACCCTAGTGGTAGTCTGACCCTTCTTCTGCACCATGAACCTAAGAGAACCCTCGTGAGAACCCGTTTAATCTCCGTACTGGCCTTTGAAAATAGTTGAGGCGAGAGGTGGACGCGTCTGAGAATAGCGAATTTAGGAAGACGAACGAACGAAAAAAAAAAAAAAAAAAAAAAAAACTTGCAATACGTCAGAAATGAGAAACTAGGAAAAGTGAGGCAACAAAGCAAATCTCTCTCTCTCTCTCTCTCTCTCTCTCTCTCTCTCTCTCTCTCTCTCTCTCTCTCTCTCTCTCTCTCTCTCTCTCTCTCTCTCTCTCTCTCTCTCTCTCTCTCTCTCTACTTTCCCTTTTTCGCCCGCCCTCCCTCCCTTCCTCCCAAGCTTCGCCTTCAGGGACAAAGAAAGGAAGGCGTGGAGGAGAATATTGTTTGATCAGGTATATTTGTTTATGGTTACCGGTGGACGAGATGGATTCCTTCTCTTCCTCCTCATCAAATATGGCGACAGGGGAAAAGAATCATTGCGTTGGTTCATATATTGTTAGCGTAATATACGGAGAACAAATTGATAACACTTAGGGCTATATTATTAAACGTATCGGGCTCCAACTACAACTATTTCCTAAGGCTGCGGAGAAGATCAACTGGGTTTTCATGGGCGATAGTTCCGTTCAAGGTGCAAAAGCCGTGTAATGCTAATAACCACGAACACTAAACAGTCCATGAAAAAATCCCAGCAACTTCTATATACGAGAGGCTTATCAAACAGTCATCGTGGGGTGCTGATATGCGTTTTCATGGGCGATTTTTCCGTTCAAGGTCCAGAAGCCGTGTAATGCTAATAACTAGGAACACTTAACAGTCCATGCAAAAATCCCAGTAACTTCTATAAGAGAGTCTTTTCAAACAGTCATCGTGGGGTGCTGATATGCGTTTTCATGGGCGATTTTTCCGTTCAAGGTCCAAAAGCCGTGTAATGCTAATAACTAGGAACACTAAACAGTCCATGCAAAAATCCCAGTAACTTCTATAAGAGAGTCTTTTCAAACAGTCATCGTGGGGTGCTGATACGCTGAGCAATATAGGGGCTTTATCAACCTTCACGACTCCAAACCCTCAGTGCGTCGCAAAACCTCCACGAGAAACGATGCCATTCAGGAAACTTGCGAAGAAGTGTTTTGTTCTATTTCTTGTGCGGTTTCTATTCTCGTCTTTCTTTCCGCTGATTCCTTGGACGTCACCTCACAAGATCAGGAAAAGCCAGGCAGGGTGGTGAATACTTGTTTCTCTCTCTCTCTCTCTCTCTCTCTCTCTCTCTCTCTCTCTCTCTCTCTCTCTCTCTCTCTCTCTCTCTCTCTCTCTTGTTCTATCTATATCTTTCCTTGTCCTTCCTTCCTTCTTTCTTTACTTCCTTCCTTTTCTTCTCTCCTTAGCTCTTCTTTTCTTCCTTTCAGTGTATCAAATTTCTTCCTTCTTTTTCGTTTCCTCTCCCTATTTTCCTTTCCTTATCTTTCCTTCTTCCTTCCCTTTCGTCCTTCAAATTCTACTCCTCTCCTACCATCATGCCTTCTGCTCTCTCTCTCTCTCTCTCTCTCTCTCTCTCTCTCTCTCTCTCTCTCTCTCTCTCTCTCTCTCTCTCTCTCTCTCTCTCTCTCTCTCTCTCTCTGTATGAATGTATGTATGTATGCTATCTGTTCGCTTGCATGTCTGTCTGTCTGTCTGTCTGTCTGCTATTTCGTTTAATCAGGAAATTGAGTCGATATTAGTCTGTCCAGTTTGATTGTAAATGTCTGTCTGTTTCGGTATCAATAATGACAAAAAAAAAAAAAAGTTTGACGCCACGTAAAGAAAGAAAAAAAAAATGCAGTATAATTAATGTATGTCACTCATCAGTAGTAATAGCACTATAATTATGATAATGGACCTGTAGCCTCCCGTCGTGCAGAGTAATTCATTATATTGGCGTTATGCAGCATGGTCGAAGCGGTTCCATTTGAATTCAACGGGAAAGTTATATCAACATTCTTTTCGTCTTCTTCTTCTTCTTCTTTTTATTATTACTACCATTATCATTATCAGTATTATCAATTTTATTATTATAGGTATTAATTTCAGGATTATCTTTAGAAGCAGTGTTATCGTTGTTAATATCAATAGTAATAGCAGCGGTATCAGCACCAACATCATCATCATCAGGAAGCTACATTCAACGTGTAGATATAATACCAAGTCAAAATGTGTCGTAATGATAGCAAGGATGGAGGAAGGAACGCTACAGTCAATGTGTAGATATGTTACCAAGTCAAAAGGTGTAGTTATGATACCAAGGCCGGATAACGGGGTCGAGGCTGTCGAATTGATCGAAATAACGGGGTCGAGGCTGTTACCAAGGATACCAGGGCGTGACACACGAAGGAAAGAAGTAAGGAAGGTACAAGCGTATTAACATATAGATATTTTCTGTCTTATGAATAAAAAAAAAAAAAAAAGCTGGGCGGCAGAAGGATGTAATACTTAGAAAAAGGGTACTAGAGCTCGTTTTTTTAATAGCAATGAGAGAGAGAGAGAGAGAGAGAGAGAGAGAGAGAGAGAAGATCGACATCCCTGGGCTCGAGGTTGGTGCGAAGGGTTTCAGTATTTGGGTCGAGGTGTCGCTCTGCATCCGCGGTGTTGGCAGACGCTCTGAGGACACACAGACACACTTCCAAGACTTCTAAAACGGGCGGCTTCTCGTAAATTCAGGCGACGAAAATACCCTGGATGTGACGTCGGTTTTCGCACCTGATCAACGCCTTAACCAGACAGTCCGCCATGCACGCTTTTCACCTTGGCGCGTCAAAGCATTACGACGACCACACACACACACACACACACACACACACACACGCCTTTCAGGGACGTATAGTGGAGCACGTTACACCGCCGGCATGCAGACGACCTACCCCACACGTTTGGCCATTGAGAAAAGTGCGTTGTGGCTTTACGTTTGTTCAAGAGGAGACTTCAAACGCAGCAGAGGCATGAATGGTCACGGTGCCACACTCTCTCTCTCTCTCTTCCTCTTTTTGCACCAGCTCGAGGCAAGGACAGGAAGGTCAGAGCTGGATTTGCTACTGAAAATATCCGCTGAGCTTCCCCGGAACTGAGGGAAAAACAGAATACTAAAACCGGAGACCGACTTTATTTGCCATTTTCGGTCCTGAAGTTGAGCAGACTCCTGGAAAAGCGACTTGGGTGTTTGTGTGCGTTGTGTATTTACCTATAATTGTATTTACTTAGTTGTAGCTTTACAGGGCCTGGGCTTACGCTCGTGTGGTCCCGTCTCCGTATCTGTATTTGCCTAACTCTTCCTTTAAGTTTTGCACACTCTTCGCCGATACCACATCCTCACTTCGTCTGTTTCAAACCTCTATGTTTCTTTGCGGGAAGCTATATTTCTTTATGTCTCTCAAGCATCTTCCTTTCCTCAATTTTTTACTGTGTCCTCTTGTGCTCCTGGTGCTTATTCCTTCTTGTGCGTGTGTGTTTGTGTGTGTGTGTGTGCCGCCAGACTGTAGGAGAGTGTTTAGGTAGCACAAAGGAGTGTTAGGCGGGCTGGATTGTTTGGGCCGCGTTGTTGGGCCGCGCTTCTTGGAAATGTTTGTACTACCGTCATGCTCGCTGTCCTGACGCAAACCTTCGGGCGGGCAGGCCAGGCGAGGCGTTATGGGCTGCGGGGCAATAAACGCACATACGTAATAAATGTGCCAGGCGATTCTGAGTGTTATTTCTATGACCAGATATGATAACAGATGTAAACGTTTCCAGCTGTCACTATGGTAGACTCATACTATGAAAATGTGACACGCTATCCATGAGTCTGTTCTTCAGGTGATTCTCAGTGTTAATCCTTCCTCCTTCCGCCAAGCTACAAATCCACGGGCCATGGTTCGAATCCTGGCGCGCACCCCCGACAAATGTTCATCCTCCCTTACGGCCTGGTCGATAAAATGAATACCTGGGGAAACATGAAGAAGATAACCATGACAGCCTTGATTTCACACTGGCGCTGCGTCCCGGGGTAATGGCCATGGGTTACTTCCTGCCCCAGACTCAAGGTACGGAGATGAGCACCGATGCCACGCGCAGCTAAAGCGTATGTCCCCAACTTTACTATAAAAGGAGAGGCAGTCTGAGTACGGGTATGATAAATTCAGGTTAGTTGAGGCATTACTAAGCTTCACCGGATGAGGCTTGACTCGCTACTTCAAAGGAATGTGTTCTAAGAAACAGACGAGGGGATTTCTTGTTTTTTAATCATTCCAGTTCCCTCGAAAGTCTGTTCACTAGCGCAGTACTCGAAGGAAAATTTAATTATGTGTGCGCTAAGTGCAGAGCGGTGGGATGGGCTGATGTGTTCGCTTCGCAGAAATATTACGGATGGAAGAGTAGTCAGTCTCCTAACAATGGAACGATGTCTCCATTATAAGTTCTTGCGTTGCGCCTTTGTGTAAAATACTTAGAAATTCTGTATGAAAGAGTGTTCCGCCTCTCTCTCTCTCTCTCTCTCTCTCTCTCTCTCTCTCTCTCTCTCTCTACCTATCTGCCAACCCTTATACAGATCTATCTATATATTTCCATCAATAAGTCAATCAATCATTTATCTACCTACCTATTTATCTACCTGTCTATCTATCTATCCGTTTATCTTTCTGTCTACCTATGCTTACACTTCTACATATCTTTCTGTTTATTCATATCTTTACATCGATCCGTCAAAATCAGTTAGTCAATCATTTGTTCGTCTACCAATGTATATATCTACCAATCTATCTTTCAATCTTCCTACCTCCTTTCTTTCTTTTCGCGCTAAATCTAAACCATACGCAATAAAGAGCTTTCAATGTTCGTATACCCCCTGTGACGCACTACGCTTACAAACACTGCGTCAAAAGTGGGGAAGGGAGGATCAGGGGAGAGGGAGGGGGAGAGGGAGACGGGGACTGACAGCTGCGTGCCACCATTTCCGGAGCCAGCCCCTTCATCCGCCGCCGCCGCCTCCTTCCCCGCCGTCCCCGCTTTTCCTCCTTCCCCCGCTCGCCCGCCCGCCTGACGTCACCGCACCGCCTGACTCTGACTGCCGGGTATTTTTCGTGGCTCCTTGGCAGTCCCCCGCGCTGAAGAAGTGTAGCCACGTGCCACTGCTCTTCGCCAAGGATAAGAAGAGAGCCAGCCAGTCAGCCGCTTGCTCGTGTGTGTGTGTCAGGGGGGACGGGAGGATGGGATGTTCGTAAAGGTTATCTCTTGTGTAATCTGAGCCATGTTTTAATCTTTTTCGGTATTGCTAGTTATCAGTTTATTGGACAGACGTGCAAGGAAGTCTATCTATAGAGCGTGAGATGTGTTGTAGTATGTGAATTGGTGCTATTTTTAAAGGAGAAAGCAGAGAGAGAGAGAGAGAGAGAGAGAGAGAGAGAGAGAGAATGTAAGCCACACTAATTTAACGAGTCTAATGGCGTGGTTCCATATTCGTAGTTTCAATTCTGACTCCTGACTTGACACACATCTTGACTCCTCCGTGCGTGGGCGTGAGCGTTGCTAAGCTAACACACACACACACACACACACACACACACACACACACACACACACACACACACACAGAAAGCGGCAGTAAATATCTCCGAGTTCAAGGCGGTGTTTGTTTTCTTTATTACGAGTTTTTATGTTTTGTTTACGGTCAATGACGAGATAAGTGAACGTTTAGCCCGTGACTGAAGCGCAGTTTAACATTTTTCTCTTTAATTTTCTCGCTAAGGTCAGAACACAGTGACTATCGCATATGTACACAATTATTTCCCCCCTTTTAGATAATAGAGGAATATTGTCCGCGCCTGTTTGAGTCTGAATTGCATGCGTGGGGCGTTCCACTCACACAGATGTTTCAACACCGTGCTAGAGTCAAAGGTCATTCGCTTTATCACCTCTCCCTCTATCTCACTGCCTTCAACCTTTTAATTTCCGCTGCGATGTTGTTTTCCTGGCTCTCTTTTATCTTTATGTTAGACTGAAACGCTTTTTTGAATTTCCCAATTGTATGCCTATCATCCTCCCGCGGCCTCGCTCGCTGCGCAATGCTTTCTATTCTGGCTCGTCCCAGTGATGTCTCTTTAGCCTCCTGATAAAGAAGCAACCAGTATCACCAGTCTTTCATCCCTTTCACTGGTAAACTGTGGAATTGCTTTCATTCCCTTGCATATCCTCTTTTCTGCGATTTCAACTATTTCGAGACACTTCGCGAACTCAAACTGATCATTCTTTCGGCCTCTTTCTCTGTTTTCTTTAAATGAGAGCAGCGTGTTGCAGGCATGTTTTTATTTTACTATTCTATTTCACCTTCGGCCTGCATCCCGTACCCCAAAATAATAAGAAATGCAAAGAGAAAAAAAATGGAGACCAAAATCAAGGCGGACATGGAAGAGAAAAAGAAAAGAATAAAAGACTTACGAATTCCTTGAGGTTGTAAATGACGGCCTACATCATGTCTGAGTTTCTGCTGTGCGAGTCTTGTACTGCGTGAACCCAACAGCCCGGTGGTGGGGCACGTGGGCTGCTGGTGGAGGTGCACCTGCCGTCCAGGGTGTGAGGGTGTGATGGAGCTGTGGTTTCATTGTCTCGCGTGTATACCTGGAAGTGATGAAGATGTGAATCAGCATTTTTGTTTAAACATGTTATTTGTCTGCACCTGTAACGCAGAGCAATGGCCTGAGAGAGGTGTGCGAACATTCTGTATTTTTCACATATATTCTTACCAAACCTTCCCTGTGAACAACATTGATACAAACTCCCTATTTTAGTTTTGATAAAAAAATAAAAAAACTCACGTACGACAATCCCTATAATTCCACTGACATAAGGCTAGAGAAGTAGTATCTTTCTTCTTTCCTTTTTTTATTTATTTTTTCTCTCAGGAGACTTCAAGTGAGTGTGATAGTTCGTGTTTCAGAGATCTGTCTGGTGAGAACGAAGCCACCGAGACAAACTTACTGAATAATAGTGTTCCGAGCGACGGCTAACCACAGATGGACTGACGGATGAGGAAATACCTGACTGTCACTTTTGTCTGACACAGCTGCAGTGCTGCCGGTGAATGTACGGTAATCTTTTCGAGGAAGGCGACATATGCAATAGACAGATATTCCTGGATAGGAATAGACAGATTAATGTTAGGTATCACCACTGTAATGGATAAGAAGAAAAATGCTGCCAACAGAGGAAAGAATAACGGAAAATAATGGATAAAATACGATAAAATAGAAAAATGGTAACGGTCAGAGCATATAATTATGTGGAAGAGTTCAGGAGGAAAGGAACGCTAGAAGGCCCCTGAGGCAGGTGAAGTGACAGAACGTGAAAAGTTTTGTCCTTGGTGAGCGCCGCGATGTGTGGGCAACCGTGACTCAGCGTCTTCACGGGCTGGCGGATCCTGGGGGGGGTGGTCTTGCCTCCGAGAAGTGACGTGGTTCACGACGGTTCGGTGTGAGACAAAAAAGGAAGTCCTTAGGAAATACCCGGGACGAAAAGTCGAGTCCTTACGCACCGGACACAGTGGCTGATGTGTACGGGATGCGGCTTATCACATTCACGGATGCTTGAACTCTGTCGCAAATTAGGAGCGGAGGAAAGCCGTGGTATCTTGGTGTGCTGAGGCGAAGTGTGTCAAGGTGACGTCAAGCCTCAAGGCCCGAGGACGCACACAAGCCGTGGCAACAACATGGTGAGTGACGTGGAAGGCAAGAATTGGACGATGGAAGAAAGCAGAATGTTAATATAAATAATCAAGGACATGAACTGGACGATGCAAGCAGAATGTCAATATAAATGATCAAAACATTAAACTGTAAACGACAAACAGACAACGGTGACGGCATGATGGCGAGGTGAAAGACGAGAATGACATGACGAAAGAAAGAATGGTTTTTGAACGATCAAGACATCAAAGTGAAAAGGACGAACTTGTTCATGTAATCGCGTCAGTCATGGGGGTGCGAGGGGGTGGGTGAAGGAGAAAGGGCGTCGTCACGTTCACGCCCAGCTGGACACGGGTTGTCTGTCATCCGCTGAGGCTGCCCACTCATGCTCTGCCACGCTCATCACTCCGCTAAACGCCAGCTGGAGATAATTTCGTTACCACATGCCTGCTCATACATATAGATTAATTTTGTGTATAAGTTTGTAGTCTTGAAATCTATGGCTGTTAACACATGCGCGATTCAATAAGACAGACGAACACCATGGTAACAGACTGGTGAGCGAAAAATGGTTGACGTAAGGGCAGGCAAAGGACGCTGATGAAGACATGGGATCAGAACTTTTGCAGCAGCAGGATTATGTATATTAACATCAGAAAGAGATGGAGAACGGTGGGAAAGGCCTTGGTTTCTTGGGGAACTGCTGTTAGGTGATGATAATGATGATGCTTAAGATGGTGAAAAAATGAGTTTCTCAGTATGTTTTGTAGTTTTACTTCCCTTACAACTGTTAACATATGCAGTCACACAAGACATAGATAAGAATATAATTTTTGTGCAGGTTTTGTAGTCTAAAATAATATACATATATATATATATATATATATATATATATATATATATATATATATATATATATATATATATATATATATATATATATATATATATATATATATATATATATATATATATATATATATATATATATATATATATATATATATATATATATAAATTGAATGCCTAGACATGTTTCATGGTTTTGTATTATTATTATTATCATTATTATTATTATTATTATTATTATTATTATTATTATTATTATTATTAGTAATAGTAGTAATAGTAGTAATTGCAGAAGTAGTAGTAGTAGTAGTAGTAGCAGATGATAAGGTGTTATGCATATATTTAGTGTTAAGTAGGATTAGTGATATGGTTGGATGACACAATCATTAGCGAACAGAGTTGGGGCTAATGACCTCCAGTTTATGGAGCCCTCCATGTTTGTGTCGGGAAAACATACATGGGTGGAGGTATTTTTTAAGAAGTAGTAGTAGTAGTAGTAGTAGTAGTAGTAGTAGCAGTAATAGTAGTAGTAGTAGTAGTAGTAGTAATAGTAGTTGTAGTAGTAATGTCCATAAAGTCAGATTAAGGATATGAAGTTTCGCAGTCTTATAATGCTCTATGAAGTAAGGGGTCAGACTCGTGGATGAGGAGACCGTCTGGCCCGCCTCGTCATCGCCGCCCACACTCAGGGGAGGTCAGAGCCCCGGCCGGCCAGCGGGGGAGTGGCGGAGTGGCTCACCCCCCAGCACACGAACCTCACCCCTCTCGACCCCCCTCCACCCCCCTCACGCCCAAGGGAAGGCCTCCTGCGTGGGGCTTACCATTTCTTTCCTCGTCTCTCAAAAAAAACAATCTGATTTCCCACATTGTCCACAGAATTGACTTCAGTAGCGACAGTTTGAAAGCAGCAAAACGGAAGAGGTGGACACCCGATGATGTCATGCTGGTACACACACACACACACACACACACACACACACACACACACACACACACATTATCCAGTATCATGACATAACCGAGCGTGATGATGTAACATGTCAAACCTCATCACTTCAGCACACAACGTAACGAACAATACACGAAAATCGACAAGCAAAACATCCAACTCGACGCCTGAAAAAGCTGGAGAGACGACAGATGTGGGAGCGTCTTTGCAACACCAGTCTGCTTTAGATACTTAGGTGACTGTTTCCTCATCTCCTTGGTCTTGGTGCCTTTCTTCCACTGTTAAAGCGTCTAGCTGGCGCGAAACATTGCAGCAGAGGGCAGTAAGGGCGATGTGATGTGCTGAAGCTGAGATAAGTGCTTGCCGGGGGCGCTGAGAGGTGAAGCTCCTCCCGCCTCGCCGCCCCTCCACGGCCCGGCTCTGCATGGGACCAAGAGAACAAAGCGAACAGTCCGTCTGGGTTGGAGGTGAAGCGTTGCCGTTCTTCATGAGACTTTCTGCGCTTTCTTTTCCACGAACCGAGACGTAAACGGGTCATCCCCCTTTACTTTCCTCCAGACAGATAATAGAAACGCCTCCTTGCCCTTCTGCTTGTGTGTGGCTGGGGTGGCGGAGTGGCGGGGAAGGAAGAGCACCTCGCAGGGGATTTGCACAGCTCCTTACCGGCGGCGCACGAGGAAATGGTGCACTGAGCAAAAGGAGTAATGCTTTCGTGTTCACAAGCTTGATAATACGATCACGTGTGTAAAACAGAGATGGAATATTTTTTTCCTCCAAAGGTTGTTGCTTTGCATATTCTGCGTGTGCGGTGCTCGCCTCCCTACGGGCTGGGAATAACCAAGACATGGAAAAAAAAAATAAAGCTCTCCTCACATTATTACCGCTATTACCAAAATTACTAATACTACTGCTGCTGTTGCTACCACTACTGCTAATGCTTCTCCTACTACTAAAAATACCACTTCTACTACTGTTGCTGCTAATGTTGTTACTACTACTACTACAACGAAAACATAACAGATACTTTACACACTACTACTTCTACTGCTACTGCTACTACTACTACTACTACTACTACTACTACTCAATAGGAGAGTATCGGGACACCTCTCCACCCGAAATTGACACCTCTTTTGGCCACTCTTCTAACTCTATTATAGGTGCAGTGAGGAGCGGGCTTTATTTTCCTTCCATTATGGTTTCTTCTTTTTGCCCTTGAACTGCTTCCTTTGATGTAAAAAAAGAGAAGGAAAAAAAACTACTACTACTACTACTACTACTACTTCTACCAATACTATTATTACTACTACTACTACTTCTACAGCAACAACTACTACTACCACTACTACTACCACTACTACTACTACTACTACTACTACTACCACTACTACTACTTATATCTCTTGTTGTTGCCGCCGGTGACAGTCTGACGAGTTCTGGGAAGATGAATGCTAAGTGAATTCAGGAGAAAGCCTCGCTCGTATACCACTTCGTTACCCCAGAAAGACAAGACGCACAAGTAATTTCTCCTTGGCAACGAGTCGAGGAGGAATTTCAAAGTAAAATATATTATCTGTCGGGGCGTGAGAATATGACGTCCGGAAGAGCATCTCGGAGTGAGGCTGTTCTTTCACGCCTGTCTAGGGATGCTATACTCTGTTCACTTTAGCGGCGATAATAAGCCCCTCCCTCTTCCCCACTGAGTCTCTGCCATTGATTAATCCACAACCAAGCCACGCCCCCTCCATAACTAAGGCTGCTTGTGATTGGTCGATGCTAGGAAAGGTTAACTCTTATTGGTGGATGAGTTGCTGTCGTGGGTGTGGCCTATTTGACAAGTTCATGTGTATAGGGTATATATATGAATCTATACTTATTTTACGTCACTGAACTGTATACCTTGCTTTATCATCCTCTAATAAGGCACTAATGATGTACTGTCAGCTCCATGTTAGAGTCTTTACTACTACCAATGTTAAAACAAAAACATGGCGAAGATAAATGGATATATAACAGAATATACATTGAAACCGGTCGCGCGCAAGACATCCAGCGACACGTATGCCACCTAGCGGGAGAATCCGTGTAAATCATCTATAAACTCTCTTAAGTATCGTCGTGATATGTTTTATATTTTGTCGGGATGTGGTTCTGGTAATGGTTATTCTCTCTCTCTCTCTCTCTCTCTCTCTCTCTCTCTCTCTCTCTCTCTCTCTCTCTCTCTCTCTCTCTCTCTCTCTCTCTCTCTCTCATTTCTCTTTCCTCTTCTCTTTCTTTCTTTTCCCCTCAATGTTTCGTCTCCAGTATTTCCGAGACTCCCAATTTTCTCCTTCTCTTCTTCCTCTCACTCCCAGCTGGCCATTTTTCATTAGTGTTTATCCTTATTGCTCACGTACCAGTTATTATGGTCTTCTCAGTCTCTCTTTGTTCCTCCTCCTTTTCCACATCTTTCCTCTTCATCTCCTTGCTTCTCTTTCTTTTTTCTGCACTTTTCTTTTCGTCTTCGTTTTCTTTTCCTTTTCGTGTCTCCTCCTTCTCCGCATCCCCCTAAATTTTACATCTTCTTTTAATCCTCCTCTTTACAGCAAGGATCTACATGTAAATTCAAATCAGCTCCCTTGATGAACGATGTGTCAGGCTGTACTTCTTTTTATAATGGAGATTCAGTAACTTTCTAAAACGTAATTGACGGGTATATGTTCGTAGACAAGTGAAACATATACCGTACATAACATTGTCGGATTAGAGTGTTTTTATTTGAATGTCTTAGGTCACGTTGAAGGGATTGAGCTTTACATGGTTATATCTCTGGGGACATGAATCTATTCCTCTGTCTTGGAGAGTTGCCTTTTACATGAGGTGAACATATACACGAGTCTTTATGTGCAAGTTCGTAGTACACAAGGGCGGTAGGGTTTACGAAAAGACGCATGTATAAGTTCGTTCATACAAGAGAAGGAGCACAACACATCCGACGGACCCCTGCATGGACAAAAGGTTGAATAATATACTTTTCCACATTTGTCATGGCGTGGTAATGTTTACCTTCAGGCATAAGGGCGAATGTGGTGGCGCGTACCAAGAGGCGCGAATGTGAGGGAGCACAACCACTTCCAACGGACGTCCAGACCAAAGGCTGATTTATGTGCCTTACAGCTTTTTTCCAGAAACATAAATAACGCCTCGACAAAGGGTGAGGTAACGGCGGCAGCAGCAGCAGGAACAGCGGCAACAAAGAAACCATCAACAGGAGCGAGGAAAATGTCGATAACGCCATCAATAAGAAGGGGAAGTGCGTCAACGGATGCGATGACGAGGATCCTGCCGGTGCACGAAGACGATGACGACGACGACATTACTACCACCACCACCACCACCACCACCACAGTAACCACCACCACCACCACCACCACCACAATAATCACCACCACCGCCACCACCACCACCATGATAATTTGTGTTTCTCCACTCCACAAATAACAGAGCTGGCAAACCAATTAAGAAAGATTGTTAGGGATAGGACCATCACCACCACCACCACCACCACCTCCACCACCACAATAATCACCACCACCGCCACCACCACCACCATGATAATGTGTTTCTCCAATCCACAAATAACAGAGCTGGTAAACTAATTAAGAAAGATTGTTAGGCATAGCACCACCATCACCATCACCACCACCACCACCACCACCCCGGAAAGAGACTTGGAGCTATCGCATTATCACCACCACTATCACCACCATCACCATAATCATTTCCTCCACCACTACTATCACCTCCTAGAAAGACTTGGAGCTATCAAACCCACCACCATCATCCCCACCATTACCATGATTACATCTCCCCTCACCACCACCACCACCACCACCACCTCGACCACTACTTCTACGACCACCATCACCACCGTCACCATCACTTCCGAGACTGCTTTGGTGCAATCATAATCACCACTTTTATCTCCACCATTACCGTAATTACTTCTCATATCATCATCACCATCACCAGCAACACCAACTACACTAACAGCATCAATGACAGCAACAACACCAAAAACAACAACAGCAGCAGAAAAAAACAATAATAACAACAACAAATAACATTACAAATACACAACATATTATTGACGCTCTCCATGCAAAGGCGTCAAGTTCTGCATCGTTAAGTCTGCTTGCATAGGTGACGTGGCGCTGATCATGACGCAAGCAAGATATACGTCACAATATCGTAAACACCTAGAATGCTAAGTACCAAAATCACTGGATAACTAATGATAACTTCTGATAACTACTAATAACGCAACCACCCATTTGTATACCTGCACTCTATCTATCTCTATCTATCTATTAGGAACAGCTTTATATCCCCCAGAAGCAGCACTAACAGCAGTCACAGCACCGGCAACAAACTCACACACGGAGCTATTTTGCCGCCTCTTCCCGGTAGTGAGGCGGACGCTGCCCCAGGACACGCGGCGGCGACGAGGCGGGTTCTCGAAGGCTAGGCGATAAATATTTTTCGTCTCCGCGAACGCCCCGGGGCTTCTGGTTACCCTTGTCCGCCCTGCAAGCGTTCTTCGGCGCATTAAACATTAACGGAAGACGCATTTCATCCTTAATCGTCTCTTGAAAGGCACAAAACCCTCACACGGCTGATACAATACATTACTTTCCGAGAATCTACCGTGGGTGGACGTAAGCACACTAATCGATTCTGTCACGGTTCTCATTGCTTAGCGGGAGACCGATGGTGACGTCATGAGAGCTGGCCTGTGATTGGTGGATAATAAGATGTTCGGTGATTGGTTAGCTTCCCCCTCACCTCCAGGGACCCTCGTCAAGAATAAAAAAAGATAGTACCAAGAATAAACCGGGGACATACGGGTCAAATGGAGAGTAAGTTATACTATTTTATTACATGAATATATATAGAGATAGATGGAGTAGATTGATAAATAGATAGACAGATAGAAGTACACACACACACACACACACACACACACACACACACACACACACACATGAATACATAATAGGTTGCACTAATAATGTGTTCTTTGACCGATACATTGCATTAAACTGTGTTGCTGCGTTATATTTTTCCATGAACGCCGGCGCCTCCACTCCTCCTCGTCAGTATTCCTCAGGGCATCAACCTCCCGCACCCCACAAGGCCACGCACCACCGGCATCAGGAGCCTGTAGCAACAGTAACAGCGCAGAGCAGCTAAAGTACTCTACCGTCGAGAAAAATTAACACCATACTGAGGCAGGGAAAACAAATTAGCCTTAAATGTTTCTCCGAATTCACAGACTCTCTGGAAGATTTATTTTACGGTTCAGTGAAGGCGTGTGGATGTTTCTCACATTTGCATATCACTCTGGCGGCGCCGGGGAAAGGAAAGCGGTGTAAGTTCGGCCCAGATTCGAAACAGCTGTGGCGAAGATGTGTAAGCAAAGGATAAGATATGTGAAGTGAACATTTCCTGAGTAGTAAGCGAAGTAAGCGAGCGAAGGAATGAGGGAGAGCCTTCCTACACTGCCACACACAAACATCGCGTGACGCTAAACAGACTGCATAAAAAAATGAACGATAAATAGAAAGATAAATCGATAAATACACAAATAAATATAAATAAACGAATACGAATATAAGGAAAACAATGTATGTATATATGTACGCATGTATGAATGTATACATGAGTAGGCGGCATATGTTCGATAGCACATATTTTCCTACACCAAAAGAAGGCAAGCCAAGGACAAAACAAATGCAACTCTCAACAGAATATTAAGGTGTGCATGTAGCCTACGTGTGCAAGTAAAGATGCAAAACAAGATTCATGGATCGTATAGAAGGGAAGCCAAAGTCCAAGGTATCGTGACTGTCATCTGTAAACTGGCGCCTGCGGGTTATACGGCTTGATAATGACGTGTGTGCAAATAACAACAAAAGATGAAGCGTGTGGCTGCCTGACGCGCTGCCTCCCGTGACGCAAAGGAAGAAGCGCTGACATGGTCGTGGAGGAACAAGGTGCAGGGACGATGACGATGTTGATAATGGTTTTCTTGACGGTAGAGGAGACAGATCAAGAGCAAATTCGACAAAAATAAGACTGCTCTTGTGTTTGTTAATTCACTGGGTTACAAAAAAAAATGTAAGTTGTCTAAGCTTTTTCAACTGATGTAGGACAAATTTGCACCGCTGAATCTGAAAATGACCCCCGTTTCTCTCGATCAGGTCAGGTTAGTGTGCTAAGTCGATTTAAATAAAAATCCGATCTTATAACTAAATCGATTACATTTTCGTGACATTTTCGGTTGATTTTTGTTAATATTTCTCATCCGAAATAGGTTTTTAAGAAAAAAATCGTTTTCTAACACAATTCATTAATTAAATGTTACAAAAATTGATAAGTGTACATTGAATAGTAGACATTGATAAAGGTAAGTACATGTAAATTGGATATTAGGTCATCATTGTTCAAAATTCAGGGCATGAACTTCCGTTTCTTCGAACTCCTAGAATGCTCAGCGGTAGGGATGTTTCTCTTCAGAGTCCAACAGTAATCAGCCGTCACGACTGCACCCCAGCATCCCTGATACCTGATCTCCATCTCTTTCATGTCCTGATGGAATCTCTCCCCCTGCTCGTCGGTCATTGATCCCAGATTTTCAGGAAACCGATCCATATGTGAGAATAAGTAATGCATTTTTGATGTTCATGTTGCATCCAAAGCTTCTGAAAGCAGTCAGCATATTGGTGACAAGTTCTGTGTAGTTCCTGGGCTTTTTTTTCAATACTGTAGCGGGCTTTTTTTTCATTATTGTTTCCTTTTTTTTTGCTCTTGAACTGTTTCCTCTACTGTAATAAAGTTCTTCATGACAAGAACAAAACCCTTCCACGCTTCCAGTTCCACTTAAAAATTGGCGCATGTAAACTCTTCAGAATTCGTTTATTTAAAGAAATAAGAAAGAATTTTGCCTCATATAAACAGAAAATACCCGTACTTGTAAAAAAACCCCACCGTATAAAACATCATGTGGCGAAAGATAAAAAAGTTGACCTTATTAAGCAAAACCAATGTGATTTTTTGGATTCAGCACATCGAAATTGTCCTAAATCAGCTAAAAAAAACTTAGACGATAAATCTGTTGTTGGCCAGTGTTTTTTTTTTTTTTTTTTTTTTTTAAATTGCAGCCTATTGCGCCGGTAGGCTTATTCCCGGTGGATCCTGATGGTCGGTCCAAGGCTTATTTCCGGTAGGTCCTGATGGTCGGCCCAGCCCGTTCTGGCGCAGGCGAGTGTTTATAGCCATCTTGCATTGGCTCATGCTGCCCTCCCAGAGCTCATCTTTGATCCTAGAATCTAGAGTCCGGGTTGATAGGTGGTCTTCTGGACAGCATGTGGGTAGTTTTAAGCCACTCGGCGGCGGCTGAAAAATCCCAGCTTGGTGGCACCGGGCGGGGATTGAACTCGCGTCCTCCTGAACACGAGGCCGTTACTTTGACGACTCAGTTATGTTGATGGCAATGATGATGATGATGATGATGATGACGATGTGGCTCCTGTTACCGAAAAGGAAGAAAAAGAGGGAAAAGATGATGATGATGAGCTGTCGTGGTTGTTGCTTCTGCTGCTGCTACTGATGATAATAATGATGATAATGATGATGATGATGATGATGATGTATATACAGATACCGAGATTATAACTTTCACATTTTTCCGATTATGAGTCTCTCGTCATATTTTTCTAAGAACTTCGTTCCTAACGCCCACAAATGATAAGACTTTCATAGAGGTTCTGGGAATTTCCATGCGTAGTTCTGTAAGCCTGATGATAGTCTAATAAGGCTTCTGCACCATGACTGGGAAAAAAAAACTCTTGAGAACCCAACTACTCATCTTTGTGGACTCTGGAAATTTTTTTATGAGAGTCAAAAGCATCCGAGAATAAGGTCCGAGTTATGAGTCCCAGTTATGAGTCCGAGTTATGAGTCCGAGTTATGAGTTTGAGTTATGAGTCCGAGTTATGAGTTTGAGTTATGAGTCCGAGTTATGAGTCCGAGTTATGAGTCCAAGTTATGAGTCCGAGTTATGAGTCCGAGTATGAGTCCGATTTATGAGTCCGAGTTATGAGATTCAAAAGTATCCGAGAATAAGGTCCGAGTTATGAGTCCGAGTTATGAGTCCGAGCATGAGTCCGAGTTATGAGTCCGAGTTATGAGTCCGAGCATGAGTCCGAGTTATGAGTCCGAGTTATGAGTCCAAGTTAGGAGTCCGAGTTATGAGTCCAAGTAATGAGTCCAAGTTATGAGTCCGAGTTATGAGTCCGAGTTATGAGTCCGAGTTATGAGTCCGAGTTATGAGTCCGAGTTATGAGTGTCAAAAGCATCCAAGAATAAGGTCCTCCGCGCGGGACACATGACAAGTATTCGAGGGTCAGTTTCACACAAGTTCGTAAGCTCCCAAACCAAACACAAAATACTACGAATATTCCTTGTATTGCGTTTGGGATTGATATAAAAATGACGAAATTGTATCAAACCACGCAGGAAGTCTCATTAGAATCTGGTATTGAGAAGATAAAACGGATTATTGTGGCGAATATAGTTTGGTTTGGGCGCTTACGATGACCCTGTTGGACTGTCGAACTGGCCCCGAGTGTTCTGTTTGTTTTCCGAAGTCTTCATTAACCTCCTTCTGTCATCCTTTGTGTTTCATCCCTTTTTCTGCCTGGGTTGCGTATCGCCATGATGGTAAACGGAAACTGTCTCATGAAACGAAATAATTTAACAGTGGTGTTGGTTTGATTACGAATTCCTTTTCCTACATATATATTTCTCGATGCATTCTATCAATCTTTGAAATACTGGCAATATACAGCACATACGCAAGATTGTTTTGCGTCACACAGTTCATCAACACGAGTACTAGAAATATTGAATTGCGAAACGTTACTGACATTCGTGTACTTTTTTTATCTTTATTTACTTTTCTATCAATCCCTCCTGTGTGTGTGTGTGTGTGTGTGTGTGTGTGTGTGTGTGTGTGTGTGTGGCTAACAAAGGAGCGATATACAACTCTACCACGCAGCAGGGACGTTCCTTTCCTAGTGTTGTTTAGAGCCCCTGCGTGACTGCCCCGAGAGGATATAATTTTTTATTTCACTAGATAAGCGGAAACAAACATAACCGAGTGCTCGTTGATACGCGGAAATTCCGAACATTCTCCTCCTTTGCCTCCTCCCCCGCCCGTCTCGTTCCCCTTCCTCTCACACTCACTACCCGGAAGGGAGGGGAGGAGAGGCTGCAAGGGGGGAAGGGGGAGAGTTGGTTTGTCCCTGAAGGTCCTGTCCCCCACCTCCCTCCCTTCCTCATGCACTCAATCAACCCTTCTCTGTCTGATGTTTTGCGAGTCAAGGAACAAGGACACGGACAACACCTATGATTGCATGATTACTGTCCTTCTACCTAATGATATACCTCCTCTTCTTCCTCGTCATCATCATCATCCAGTTTCAGGCATCTGTTTAACCTAATCCAAGAGGCACGATTCACTTGATTTTTTTATGAAGCTTAATCCGCAATTTTTTTCATTCTCATCTCTCAATCTTTCGTCAGGTCTCCCTCTTCTCCTTTTACTCTCTCTCTCTCTCTCTCTCTCTCTCTCTCTCTCTCTCTCTCTCTCTCTCTCTCTCTCTCTCTCTCTCTCTCTCTCTCTCTCTCTCTCTCTCTCTCTCTCTCTCTCTCTCTCTCTCTCTTAGTCTTGTGTTTCTTCATCTATTACCTGTTCTTCTTGGCGTATGTCCTCCAAATCTCTATTCTTTTAGGTAGAGTAATACTAATTCATTATGTTAGATAAGGAAGTGTACATTCAAGACAGCGTATAATTATGGAAATGTGTGTGAGTGTGTGTGAGTGTGTGTGTGTGTGTGCACAGAACAATATAAATCAAGAAATGACATACAAAAAATTACACACACACACACACACACACACACACACACACACACACACACAATGCCCGGAAGAGGTGGAACAACAAACACCACGGATGGAGGGAAGGAACAAAATGACCTCGCTTGACAAATGTGAAGATCGTGGATGGATTTTATAATGTACGTTGGAAGGAGAGTTACGGCCGCCTGTAGAGAAGGTATACGGGAAAACCAGCCCAGTAGTAAGACGAAACACTGAGGGTCGTGGAGACACATGCATCCGGTGTGACAGATAACACAGAGTTTCTACATTCTGTTTATCGTAGACTACTGGGAAAGTAACCGCGCTGGATTTCCAATAATGTACCAAGGATTTCAAAGGCGGAAATGCCACGTTGACACCTTGTTTTACATAGAAAATATATGTCTATGTGTAGGGAAGTATCTACACTGAAGGAGGAGAAATAAAAGAAATAAAAGGCAATTAAAAACAAAACAAAATAATGATGATAATAATAATAATAATAATAATAATAATAATAATAATAATAATAATAATAATAATAATAATAATAATAATAATAATAATAATAATAATAAGAAGAAGAAGAAGAAGAAGAAAAAGAAGAAGGAGGAGAAGAAGAACAACAACTACAAGAAAAAGAAAATTAAGAAGAAAGAGTAATAGACGAAAAGGTAGAAAAAGAATAATTTTAATACTACCACTAAAGATGATACTAATACCAGCTAAACTACTACTACTACTTCTACTACTACTACTACTACTACCACCACCACCACTACACACGACAAGAAGAGTCACAACGATAGCGACAAATAAAAAATAAAAAAAATAATAGCCAACAGCTTAGCCTTGTTTACCTCGGTTCACATAACAAAACACGTACTGCAAAATGATTTCTTCGAGTGCGCTAAAACACAAAAATCCCGACGTAACACAGTAGTCAACAAAGGCATGCATAATTTTCCTGGTACTGCTGCGTTTTCCATTCCAGGCCACAAATTAGGGCGAGAGGCAAATGGCGGGAAGACAAGTGGCGGAGCGGCGTGGCGGGGCGGCGAATTAGGGGAGCCACTCACGGGCGCGGTATGCTGACCTCTACGTGCAGCCCCCTTACTCACCCCCTCGAGCCCCCCGCTGCATGCCGTCACGCCGAGGCACGCCACACCACGGGGGGCTGACCGAAACAAGGAGGGGACGACGCCCGCCTCATATACAATTACTCTCTGGAAATGATTCGAGCATTCTTTCGGGGCGTCCTTTCTCTGGAACTAAATTTGATCTGCGGCAAAATGCGCTTTTTTCCCAGAAGTAGATTTTCACCCTTTTCTTGGCAACGTTCTTTCTGTCTTTGTGTGGCATTCTTCTATTATCTTTACTGGGGCAGGGAGGAGAGAAAGGAGGGTATTTTTTCTTTTTATATATATACTACTTGGTTAGCCTTTGGTCTATGTCTTTTTTACTTTCAGAAGAAAAAGAAAACCCAGGCGTATGTCACCTCTCTGTTGTATTGTTCTGTTCTCTTTACTAGAATAGCGAGAACGGGGGACATTTTTTTATGTATCATGTGTTTAACCTTCGGTCTGTCTGTCTCTTGTACCTTTAGCAGAAAATAAACCAATATGCATGCCATCGTTCTTTGGCATTTTTCTGTTTCCCGGAATAGCGAGACTGGGGGACTTTTTATTTTTATTTTTTACATATTGTGTGTTTAGCCGTTGGTCTGTCTGCCTCTTGAACCTTTAACAGCAGAATGAGAGTCATACGTGTGTCCTCAGCAAGGCTTCGATCTCGAGAGCGCTCTATCAAGCTCTGGGATAAGGATGCTATCATTGCTATGTGGAATATATTTTCGTTGAACTCCTTTCCAAACTATTCTTGATATGTTGACGAGACCTATTTGGACCGTGCCCTCAATTATGTTTGCTCGGAAAATATTTGTGTGTGTTTATTCTTTTATTTTTCTTTCTCTCTCACGCACACACACGTAAGTAGGTCGTGCGTGTTGTGGGGCGCCTTCATGTTCACGCGGGGCCTTGCAACTCTCCAGCGCGGCCTCCGTCACCAGCCGCGGGAAGGGAATCTAACACGACTCATACAACTTTTTAGGGGAGGATTTTGTTTTCTTGCGTTGTTTATTCGTAAATGTGTTTGTATGTTTGTGATTCTCTTTTTTGTCCATTTTGCTTGATTCTTCGCTTTTTCTTTCTGTTCTTGGCATATAGTTGTGTATATTTGTTTCTTCTCTTGATTTATTTTTCTCCTCGTTTCTCTGTTATCAGCTTTTTTTTCTTATTTACTGCAGACGCCCGTCCATGTTTGCCTTTCTCTTTACATTCCTCTGTCCGTTTTAAGAATATTATTATTTTGGAGCATTATCAGACTGACTGAGGATAACAATACAGGGTACACACTCAGCCCACCTTCCAGCGGCTGTGTCACTGGCCGCGCCGAGCAGCCCACAACGGTACGACGCCCGGCGAGGGAGTTTTGGGTTACGTGCAGGAAATGCTTCACACGGCGCCCCACGCCAGGGTCCGCACGCAGGGCCCCGCGCTCACTGGACTCGCGGCCATTATGTGTTCTGAAAATAAATTCTTCTGTTTTACCTGGCTACAAGGAGCATCAAACTTTAGAACACATATTCGTAAGTTTGTTTCCTTTATTTAGCAAAATAATGAAGGTTACTGGTATTCGAGGCAATTATGCTTCATAGAAGAAATTCTTCTTTTACCTAGCTACAAGGGACATTGAAATTTAAAGTAAGATTTTTTTTTTTACTTAAAAGAACAATTAAATTCAAGGTTATCATGCCGTGAAAAAAACATTTTTTCCCTTTGACGAGCTACACGAAAATCAAGCTTTAAAGCAAACGGCTATATATTATTTGCTTTATTTAACGATGAAATGACAATTACTAGTTCAGCAAGGCGCCGACTATTATCAGGTAGCAGGAGGCAGTCCTGGTGGACACCTGGATATCTCAGCGTCAGACTCCTGGCTGGGTGATCGCTGACATTCATTTTATTTCGGGCCGCTGTACACACTACATCAAGGTGAAGGGGATATGAAGATGCAGTCGGTGGCCTTCACGCTGAGATGCTATGAAGATAATCTTGATGATAATGATGATGATAATAATAATATTATTATTAATAAAAATAATAATTACAAGAATAGTAATAATTGCATATTCATGCAGTTCCATAATTCCGCGTTCGTGCGTGTGTGCTTATGTGCTCGCAGATTCCTCCCTAACTAGTTCTCATAAGACCCTGCAACGCATGTCGTTCTAAAATTCTTTGGCTAGGAAGCTCGCGAGAAATAATGCCAAAGTTATAACAATAATAATAATAATAATAATAATAATAATAATAATAATAATAATAATAATAATAATAATAATAATAATAATAATAATAACAATAAAAAACAATATTAATAAAATAAACGGTCAAACTGTCCAGGACGGAGGTTTGCATTGACGCTCGCGTACGCTTGTTGTACTGATGTGATTCTCGTATTGACAGACTGATGACCCGCGCAGCAACGGCGAAATATTGTTGTTGTTCCTGGTGTGGAAGAATAGTGGTCGTACAGCTTCCTGGCAATGTATCACAATTCAAATCACAATTCCGCTCGAGCTTCGCCTCTTCGTCAAAATGACCCAGTGATAGAGAAATAGAAAAATATTAATAAATCCTTATGCCCCCCATCCCAAAGATCATATCTTGTTGTCTCCGCCGTGTGTCGCGTGGAGGAGGGGTGGGGAGGGGGGTCACTGGTTACATGCCGGACGCGACCCTTTGGCAATGGCGGTGGCGGCGACGCCGCTGGTGGTGATGGCGGTGGTGGTGATCCCGACCTTTGATGTCTCACACCTGCATTACTGTAAACGCTGGCGGACAGGAAGCTTTGGAATGACATCTACGAGCCTTGAAATGCCTTGGAGGACGGTGGCGGGGACACTTGTTTACTTGTGAGCTGATAGTTAACAGGACATTACAACACAGCGAGTGGCCAAAGCTTGCATACCGCAACCTCTGCAATGACAACCATGCGACGAATTGCACGGATCAAGGTTATGAGAGGGTACAAGTCGCGCCTCAGTACTGGGCCACCATTCCACTCCTTCACGAATAAATACCTGAATACCAGACGGCGGGCGGCACATAGCTCTCCGTGCAATAAAGATTCTCGCACAGGGATCGTGAGGAAAATGATTAAAGAAGAAAATTGGGTGTGTGAGAAAAGATTGAAGAACACTGCCTTGGATTACAGAGGCGGGCGGGGCGATGTTTGTTTCTGCGTGTTTGTTGTAGATAGGACATATAAAAATAACGCGTGGCCCGGCCTTGCGTGTCGCTGCAGCAGTTCCCTGTAATCTGCAACATCGGAGAGTGTGAGTGTAATTTGAGGACGCGGTGACTCTCATAAAGCGTTTTGGCAAACAGCCCGTCACCACAGGCACGCACGCAGCCACGGCCACACCGCACTGTTCCTGGCCGCGATGGAGACGATAATCCTTTGTGTGTGGCTGTGCAGGATCCCGCCACCCGAGGCCCGGAGGTGACCCGCCACTCCACGGGGGCGATGCACTGAAGCGTCCGTCTCACAGGAAAAAAACAGTGATAAAGTCAGTGGAAGGCCGCCGAACATTCCTCTTCGCTCACCACATCCCGTCGGTAAATGTTAATGTAAAAAAAATCATGTTCTTTCAAACTGACCACACGAAAAAAAAGGTAAGTTTTTGATCATCGTTTCCGCCTCGTTACCTGTTGCACCACCTTCTTTAATGTACTAAATCATGTACTTTTTTAAACTAACCACGTACGAAAAAGGTAAGTTACTGACCACCGAATATGCCTCGTCAATACTTTCATCGCCTAGGTTAATAATATACTAATTCTTGTACTTGTAAACTAACCTCTCGAAAGAATACGAAACAAATGAAGCAATACAATCAGTCAGTTAATGACCATCAAACAAGCCTCGTCACTTAGAACACGACTTTGGCGAACATAGACGTAATAACTCGTGTACTATAAGAGGAGAAATGAAGAAAAAGATGGAAAAAAAGATAAAAGGAATGGGAGAAAGACAAAAAAACAAAAAAACAATCACGGAAAGAAGAAAAGGAAGAACACGGACAATAAGAAAAAAAAGTACCAACAAACAGTACCTGATCTTTTCTAGTCGTTAATCTGCAATCTAGAAATAACCACACGTGTATCAGACAACGCAAGCAACGCCTCCGCAGCAGTAGCAACAAGAAAAAAGAAAACCACCAACAACCACGGCTAAAAATAATCGCCGTCCAGTCTTTTGAACCTGCCAGGAGAGTTTGCAACGAAGGTCAGGACAAAGTTGAGGCAGGACAGGCCGGGGCGGGGCAGAGCAGGCCGGGGCGAGGCAGAGCAGGCCGGGGCAGGGCAGAGCAGGACAGGGGGTTGCCGGCGGGAATGAAAATCCGGTTGTTGTCTCCCTGTCGGGCCGTGTTCACAGCACATCACCGTCCTCCGCGCAGGAATGAAAGGGGAAGGAGGTGAGGTGGAGGGGGTTCTTGGCCGATAAAGGGAAAAGGCTGCGGTAAAGGCTGTGGCACAATAAAGATACTATACGATTTCTTATCATACAAGTAAAAGAAAAAAAGTACCCTCGAGGCATTTTCTGATACGGGAGTCTTGGGTGAGGACAGACACCAGAGAGAACGATGAGAAAATAATATCGGGGGATCATATAAGACACCTATATAACGACACCACTACAACTAATAATATCATCATCATTATCATCATTATCATCATCAACAGCATTAATGGTGTGGTTAGTTGCACCGGAGAATTATCGCCACGCATCTTTCCATACTTCTAAACTCGTGTCGACTAATCTCCAGGCTTTGTCAACCGTGCATGGCGTACCCGCGGCTCACGTCTCGCCAGCAAACACTGCTTATCAGGGTACATCGGGAACGAAGGAGAAAGAAGAAAAGGCAAAGAGAAAAAAGCAGGAAGAGCTTCTGAACATCCTTTCCAACCAGTCCCCTCTAACAAGCAAATGCATGATGATAAAATGGCTCCAGTGATCAAAGGGTAAGGAACTATGTTGATTAAGAAGCCCTGTACGGAAGGATTCAGTGTATTTTAATGATGATTACGAATATGAAATGTAGAACGAACAACACTAAGACGACTAAACGGAGAAATTAACAACCCAAGTATTGCACGTAAAGTCTTCACCGGAGCAGGATGGAGAACACGAACACTGCAAAGAGCGAGGGAGAAAATCTTGGAAAGCGACCTTTGTCCTGCAGCGTACTAATAATGGCTGGCGATGAATAGGAAGAAAGTGAAGCTTCTCGCCAGAGGAAGACACGACAGTTAAATGAATGAATTTCCAGAACTCTGAATACAGCCATCAGCCATTATTTGTCAATGTCTTACGAGGTATTGCGCATTATTACTTCGACAGCTTCAGCAAAGTACCACGCCCATCCAGGAGGTAACTAACATCATGCGTGATAAGCTCGTGGTTGTAATTCAAGATACATATATGATAAAAAAAAACCACGTTATATACGATAAAAACAAGCGAGGGAAATAAAATATCTATATACACTTGCTCGCCATGAGGAGGAGGAAAAATTGGGTTCTAGGAAGCACTCATATGTGTTTATCCCTCTCTATCTCTCGGCGATAAAGGATTTCTGCGAAGAGATGAATGCAGTCAAGGCTTTCTGAGTTAGGGATGAGTGAAAAACATATTGTAAATGAAGCAACAGTGCATAAGAAAAAAACACAAAAAAAACTGAAGGGAGAAGAAACACAAAAGCTAACTAAGAGGCACTGTATTTTTTTCTCGAGTTCTTGGAAGTACATTTTATATAAAGAAACAAGAATCGGGTCAAATTGCGCAGGTCGCTGGACGTTAGCATCACACTCCGCCCACGCTGCGATGCGCTGAGATGAGGAAAGACGAGAAGGTCAGCGAACGCCTGTCAGTCGCTTCCCTACATGTGTCTTCAATCTGGCGCAAGAACCGTGGCAGATGGCGCAGGGTGTTGAAGGGTCGCATCAAGCTATGACTGCACCGCACCTGCACGAAGAGGTAAACGGTGTAAAAGAGACATATAAACCGACGAAAACTCAGTGATTTCTTTTATTGCTTCCCTACGTGTGCCTCCGTCTATCAGCGAGGCAGATAGCGAGTCAGGGTGCCCATAGAGGGTCTTCTTGAGGTACTTGAGCGTTATGGTGGCCAGGGTAAAGTCGGCGAACCACCACGGCCGTCCCTCTATTTCTTCGTTTGAACTTAACCGAACCCTGAACCGAACTACAACGCCTACAACACACTACGATGACTATACGAATAATTAACTTCTTGCCTAGTATTTGCCATTCTTTCACTGGTTCAAGGGTAAAGTCGGCGAACCAACCACCACATCCCTCCCCCTACTTCTTCGTTTGAACTTAACCGAACCCTGAACCGAACTACAACGCCTGCAACAGACTACGATGACTGTACTAATCATTAACTTATTGCCTAGTATTTGACATTCCTTCACTGGTTCAAGTCGGCAAAGAGCGCACGAAGCCCCGCCCACGCTGAACCTACACGAAGAGGTGAAAGCAGAGGCGAGACACTTTATGCTTCCGCCGAGAGCATGTGGTGACTGGCTCTCTCCGACTTACCCAGAACTGCCACATAAATTTTAGAGGCTGACAAGAGACTCTGGGCACGAAAGTTTTAAGTGTGAAGGCAACAAGAAGCAGATGGCGATGACTGGCTGACATTACTCTGCAGAGATGTGTGGTGTATCAGGTGACAACTAAAATGAGGTTGTAAAGCGTTAACGTAGAATGGAAAATGTTGAAGTTATGGGAAAAACACACACACACACACACACACACACACACACACACACACACACACACACACACACACACACACACACCTACACACACACGTTGAACTAGCAAGTCTTTCTGCGATAAGTGCATGAGGTTTGTGGTTTCTATAATTAGTTTTTTATAATTCCACGCAGAACTACTCTCTCAGATGTGCTGTTAGACTTCTTTTTTGTGTGTGTTATAGCCGGCTGAAACTGGCTACGAAGACATCATTATATTTTTTAGATAATTAAATTCGAACTAACCCTAAATTCAAACTGGCCTCAATGACAATGCAAAACCTGGAACATGATAGCAGGCGACGACCATCTCTACGTTTATAATTTTCAAAGCATAGTACATCAGAAACTTATATCCATTTCGGTCTTTGGATATAGGTGATGTGAGAGGCGGAAACTTCTGAGAATACCGACCGAAGGAAACATTATGGAACGTTTACAGCCGAGACAGGAGACAAACGGCTCAGGATAGTACGGAATGTTAACGTTTGGGAGAGCCACATGTCCTGCCGAGGAATGATAGTCAGGTGATGATGACAATGAGTGGAATAATGCAGATAAGGAGGGAAATAATACAGTAATGTGTCCACTGTTTCCTCATCCTCTTAGTGACACTGTATAGGTAACATTTGAAACATTTGAAACATTTGAAACATTTGTAAAGGTAACGTGTGATGGTAGAAAAATGGCAAGAAAATATGATACAATACACAGAGTAAACAAGGCAGTAAACAAAGAACAAGTCGTCTGTCTGTATCTAACTACTTTTCACAATATCAACTGTACTTCAAGAGGAGAGTACCAGGACACCTCTCCACCCGAAACTGACCTCTCTTTTGGCCACTCTCTACTTTTATCTTATTTTTTAGGAGCAGGATTTAGAGGGCTTTTTTTCTACACTTTTTTTATGCCCTTGAGCTGCTTCCTTCCCTGTAAAAACAACAACAACAACCTCGCACCAACTATTCATGGGTACTTAGTTTATTCCACCAATCTTTTTAATTAACTACATTTTTCTCCCTTCTGTCTCTTAATAATTTTCATCCAACGCTTAACAACTGCTGCGTGCCCCGAGTTACTTCTCTAATATCATAAACATTTTTCCCTTGTCATCTGTTTGCTCCTTCAGCCACGTAAGCCTCTTAGTCGCATCGCCACCAACATACAGAACCTTCCGAGAAATGATACCACATAATCTTATCTTCGGCTTTCCGCGAATGCTAAATTTCTTATCACTGACACACAAAATAATGGTAAGTCCTTTCCCACTGCACGGATTTTACTGGTTCTACGTTTTTCACCGTGTAAATGGGGACGAGAAATTGACTGAGTAATCTAGGTTGATACATATTGAATCACAGGATACACTCAGGACATGTATATTTTTTTTACAGGTAAGGAGACAGTTCAAAGGCGTAAAGAAAAATATTAAAAAAAAGCCCGCTACTTACTGCTCCTGAATAGAGGTCAAAGGAGTGGCCAAAAAGAGAGGTCAATTTCGGGAGGAGAGGTGCTTTTGGGTGTAAGAAAACAATACTCGGTGATTTGAGTCTTATCGCCTATGTCCAGAATCTTGGGATGAAGTTGTAATTAAGTTTCTTTCGCAGTTTTAGTCTCCAGGTGAATAACATCTTACGTGTGATAACAGAAGGTGATATTTTGCTACATTACATAAAGTGCTTTAATTTTTTTGGTCCTAAATTCACAGCGTTCTTTTTACTCAGTTTCAGTAAATGTATATATGTAAACAAATAAGTGAAGATAAAATAAAATAAGTGATAAAATAAACAAATAATAAGTTGAGAATATACAGCTCAAAATACAAACACATATTAATGAAAAAATATTCCAACAACACTAAGTAATGATGATTTTGTTTACCATCACACACTGGCTTGAAAGTCGCCTCATCACTCACCAGTTAGGTCGACGCTTTGTCCTTCCCTCCGCCTCTGCTTCAGCGTGAGGGGAAGGGTGCAAGGACGGGTTCAAGTCGAGCTGTACAATCACGGGGGAAAACAACCTCACAAGACATCAGGCGCCGAGACGTTCTTCCCACGGTGCAGGTTTGGAGAACGCTCACTGAATATTCATGAGTTAGTCGTAATTGGGTTTAGCAACGTCAGTTAAAGCCGTGTTGGGGATGACTTATTGTTTCCACTCTTCTTTTTGTTACATTCATGCAGCCTCAACCTCCTTGCTGGCCTTGTGGCATGTCAAAAAGGGTAGCTAGGGTCTAATTGCACACAATATACACATCAACTAGATAAGTTACTACGTGTCTTTGATCACCAACCCGCCTCACCGACCACCTATTGCAAGACACATAAGGGATCAAGTCTAATAACTATTCCCGGGTATCTTTTGTCTGCTTTTAGTTGAGTAGTGTTGTTACGGGGATTTGTTTCATTTTGTCTCGCTTTTAGATTGTCCCTTTTACTGTTAACAAAAACAAACAAACAAACAAAAAAAACTAACCACAGTTCTGATTCGTTACCTATTTTGTGATCGAGTTTTATCTTATCTCCCTCGTGATCCTGAGTGTATCTAGCTTTTGTCCATCGCTATGTGACCGAATGATCTTTTTCTTTAGTTTTTTTTATCACTTGAGTTGATCTCTATTACCACTGACACTCACCAGCCATGCTTCGCGGCGCCATGTTAACATCACGGAATGTTGAGTAAGAAGTCTCAATCCTTCCCTGAACAGCTCACTTCTCAGTTCATCAATCATTTTTGTCATCAGGCGGAATTACAAGAATTACTCCTTCCAACACGTAATAAGCGCGATCGGAACTGAGCCAGCATAATCTGTGTCAGGTCTTGCTAGTGCAACATATCACTTGACGACACGTATCATATTTTTTCCAATATGGATCGCCCTGCTAAGATTACTCAGTCATTGGTCGCGATCTTATTACTGCGGCATCAGGAGAGCAAGATCTAAGAAATCAGTTTTAATTAAAAAGTGCCATACCAGGAATATATATTTCTCCGTAATTTAAGTAAAGGCTTGTGGTGATGAAACGCCTCACATCTTGACTGCAACTCCTTTACTAGCATGTCAACAGAGATAATATATAATAATCTGCATAAACATTTAGACCCATAACCTAAAATCTGTTGGAGCGACTGTTAGTGTTGTGATGCGTCCCAGACCAGTCCTGGCGATGGGCAGTTCTCGAAGGGTTTGTCTTCCCTGCACTGAGAAGCGTTGCACCTCACCAGTCCTTGACCGCAGTCTTCATATTATTAAAAAACAAAAAGGAAAATTGTGTAAAAAATGTTTGGTACAGCGCACTTGTATGAAAGACGTCTTGTCGGATTTTTTTTTCGCAATTAAATATTGTGCAGAAATCCCTCAGTCCATGACCGCAACCTTCTTATTTAATATTTCTAAAAAATAAAATAACACACACACACACACACACACACACACACACACACACACACACACACAGAGAGAGAGAGAGAGAGAGAGAGAGAGAGAGATTGATAGATAGATAGATAGATATAGATATATAGATATATATATACACACACACACACACACACACATACGCACACACATATATGTATGTATATACATACATATATGTTATATGAATTTAAGTGCCCTAAATGAAGAACACATTTTTCATTGACAACGATTACCATTACACTTGTACGAAGGCTGCCTTCGGTTCGTCTACTTATAGTACGAAAATAACTGCACCCCGAGATCCGATCACCAAGTGGAGTTTCTCAAAACCATTCATAACAATATTGAAAGTGTATTAAAAAAGGTCACGCCTTTTTGTGGTGCGGCAAACGATGAATAAACTGCACATATGGCTATTTAATTAATCTCTCATAGGCGATGCTGTTCTTGGGAATACACTGAGGGCGGATAATGAAAGTTGCACATCCCTTTGGTGGCATTAGTAGCTCGGGGTAACAAACGCGTGATTGGTAGAGTCTTAACTGATAATCATTAATAGGCGGACGTGCGAGCCAATCAGCAAGTCCAAAGGAAGGGATCACACGAGTCTATAAATTGATAATGCTACCTGTTTGATGATTGATAAATGGAAGTCTACCTGTTCATCTCTCTCTCTCTCTCTCTCTCTCTCTCTCTCTCTCTCTCTCTCTCTCTCTCTCTCTCTCTCTCTCTCTCTCTCTCTCTCTCTCTCTCTCTCTCTCTCTCTCTCTCAAACGTAACCAGCTGAGACGCCAAAAGTGACCACCGGGTTTAAATGGCCAAGGAAATGTTAACCTCCGGCCCTCGTCCTGACCGCTTCTTAACTCCCGCGCTGGTCCGTCTCTTCCCCGCCTTGCTGGCCGCACCCAACCGTCCCAGGCCGCTCACTCAATGCCGCCCATCCTTAACCAAAAGAGGAGACACCCACAAGCACACACACACACACACACACACACACACTCATGGAAGGATAAGTAACTGTGGAGGGAACGGATATAACGTCACAGGAAGAAGCCAAGTGAAGTCATAGAACACGTCACGATTTTGTCTAAGAAAAAAATCAGGAAAATAAGTCACGCTATATATAAACACAAAGAAACAACAACTAAAGCAACAAGACTAATTACATTCACTGGAAATGGATGACAATACACATTCGGCAATAAAGGAAGAGCAGCGGACGATTTCAAGAACCTGTTAAGGAAAGAGGTCCCTTGGGCGTCGATCGCTCCGCTAAAGAGAAGAGAAGGCGGACCGATGAGATCATGCACCTTACATAGAGCGATAAAGTCGACTGTCTACGAGGCTCGGAGGGCAGGGCAGCCTCTACTGAACGGCCTGTCCCTTCCTGGTGAGTGGCTGGGCATGGGAAGGAAAGGTCAGCGAGGGAAGAGGAGGAGGAGGAGGAGGAGGAGGAGGAAGGGAAGCACCGAAGCAGGCCGCCCAGTCAGTCTCATCTATCATGACCACAGAGGATCCACAAACGTCCCCGAACAGGCCTGAATCGTGATGTAAGAATATGGTTAAAGGGAGGAGGAGGAGGAGGAGGAGGAGGAGGAGGAGGAGGAAGACCATTGATGAACTAGGAACGTCCCACAGGACCGCATTTGTAACGTCAGAGGAGGATAAAAAAAGAAGAGGATAATGATGAGGCTGAGAAGGAGGAGGAGGAGGAGGAGGAGGAGGAGGAGGAGGCAGAGAAGGAATCCATCTTGTCCATCGGTAACCATAAACAAATGAACCTGATCAAACAACATTCCCCTCCACGCCATTCTTTCTTTGTCCTGAAGGCGAAGTTTGGGAGGAAGGGAGGGAGGGGGCGAAAAAGGGGGATGTAGGGAGGGAGAGAGAGAGGCAGGGGAAGGTGCAGGAAGGTGAGAGTGAACGGGAGAATGTCCGTCATTTCCGCATGTTCTCCCCCTCTCCCCCCTCCACTTCCCTCCTCTTCTCTCCCTTCCACATGACTTTTTCTTTTTTTTTCCTCCATCCTTCTCTTCCTCTCTTTGATCTATTTTTAGCCCGGGCTCGCAGGAAACACCGGAATATTTAACTCAGGTTGTCGGTGTTCACTTTGTTGCATAGCCGAGGTGTTGGAGGGGAAATTAAGACGGGGCGGAGGAGGAGGTGAAGGAGGTGGAGGAGGAGGAGGATGAGGAGGAGGAGGATGAGGGTTTGCGTGGGGTGGATATGAAGGGTAAAAGAAGGAGAAAGGAGGCAGGAAGGGTGAATGTAAGTATATTTGGTGATGACATTGGTGGTGCTGGTGGTGGTGAGGTAGTGGTGTGGTGAATGAAAACTGAGGTGAATGTGGTGGTGGTGGTGAAGGTGGTGGTAATGAATGAAGACAGGAATTGAATGTATAAGATTACTTGACACTTGAAAATTAACTCAGGATAAGATACGAACAACAAAAACATAGCTCTCTCTCTCTCTCTCTCTCTCTCTCTCTCTCTCTCTCTCTCTCTCTCTCTCTCTCTCTCTCTCTCTCTCTCTCTCTCTCTCTCTCTCTCTCTCTCTCTCTCTCTCTCTCTCTCTCTCTCTCTCTCTCTCTCCCTTTCTTCCCTATCACCGTTCCTCGAAGCAGCAGACAACCGGTCCCTTACAGTCGTGATGCAGCGCCTCGAACTCTTTTTTCCCCTCTTCTTTTATTTTGTTTCGTCCCCTACTCAGAATTTACTAGCGGACCACCCATACTTCGGCCCCTACGGTCACTGTGGGTGTATTACTGAGAGAGAGAGAGAGAGAGAGAGAGAGAGAGAGAGAGAGAGAGAGAGAGGTATTGTCTAATCACCCAATGAGTCAGTCAGTCGATAAATATGTTCCTTCAGGCCATATATACTTATCTATCATTTAATCTAACGCGAGAGAGAGAGAGAGAGAGAGAGAGAGAGAGAGAGAGAGAGAGAGAGCACCAGGGAGAAAATAATTAAACAAACAAAGAATACCCCCCCTAAAAAATAATAGGAAAACGCGTGTATAGCAATCAGTTCTGGCGAGGCAAAGGAATTAACGTCTTTAAAGGTCAGTTTCCACCCACGGGTTGCACGTAGACGTTAGCTATTTTAGGAAAACTCTCTCTTGCTTGAAGTAAATGGCTCTTCGGTGTGTGTGTGTTTTTCCAGGAAGAGAGGAGGTAAAATTATGATGCTAATGTGTTAGTGTGTTGCATATTGTGAGTAACTACCTGTCTATCTGTTTATTTATACGTTTGTCTATTCTTAGGAGGAATGAGAATCGAGGTGGGTGGAGGAGGAGGCGGAGGAAGGGGGGGAGGAGGCAGCAAGAGCGAAACAGTAAAAATATGATGCAAAAATATGCCGGTAATGTATTAGTCTGTTATGTATCGTGATTAACTTACTATCTGCTCGTCAATCTGTTTATTTATACGCTTATCTATTCTTGGGAAAACGTGGAGGTGATGAGCTTGGACGGAAATAGAAATACACGGGTCATGGAAACTGCCGAGGTGGAAGGGAGCATGTCCAGAAAGTGTCAAGAGAGAAATTGAGGAGAAGAAACATGCACTGGTAGGAACATGTGATGAGGAGAAACCTTCGAAGACTACGTGGGCAGGATTGGAGATGGACGAAGGATGCTGGGAGAAGGAAAAAGAGAGGAAGGCCAAGGAGGGGAGGTGGATAGATTGCATAAAGGAAGACCTGACAGCGAACGGATTAGAGTAGGAACGAACGGGGCGTGATGGATAGGGGTAAATGGGGACGGCATAACAGGAACAGCGACCACATATGAAAGAAAACAAAGAAGATGAAGAAGAAATTGAAGAAAAAAGAAGAGAAAGAAATAGATGAAGAAGTAGAAGAGGATGAAGGCGAAGACGATGACGAAGAAGAAGAAGAGAAAGAAGTAGATGAAGAAGTAGAAGAGGATGAAGACGAACACGATGACGAAGAAGAAGAAGAAGAAGAAGAGAAAGAAGTAGATGAAGAAGTAAAAGAGGATGAAGACGAAGACGATGACGAAGAAGAAGGAGACGAAGACGACGACGAAGAAGGCAACAAATAAGGAGAACCAGGGAATGAGATGGTGGCGGCGGAGGTGGTGGCGGAGGAGGAGGAAGAGGTACAGGAGTTGGAGGAAGAAGAAGAGGAGCAGGCGGTGGAAACGGCGAAACTCTACGGTTGGTCATTAATTTGAGTGAGTACGTATCGAGTCGGGAATTGCGGACGGGTGAAAGCGGCAGCGGACCGGGAGAGTACTGGGAAGACAGTCAATCAATGTTGCCCTGGATGACGGCTGGCTTGAGGTGCTTGCGTTCCGGGAAGAGAATAAGAAGCCATGAATTCTATATTAAGGCTCCCAGAACCTCCTTTCCTTCCCCAGGACTCCGAGGACATGTGTTTCAACTCCCCTTCCTCCTCCACCACCACCATCACCATGACCACCACTGCCCCAACCAAGACAACCACACCCCTTCCCTTCTTAATTTATGATGCCTCTGCTACTAACACACACACACACACACACACACACACACACACACACACACACACACATACGTCCATCCATCCGCTGGACACCTTTGTATATTAACGAATTCATTCACGTGTCCCTGTCAATTACCCCCCTCCCCCCCCCCCGCCCCACACACACACATACACACACACAAATTGATATATATGTATTATTACTTAAATGTCACATCACCGTTTCCATGAATTACGTTTCCATCAATTATTATGTTCGAAAAAGGTGGTCATGCAGAACTTAAGCTTCCTCCACACACTCTCTCTCTCTCTCTCTCTCTCTCTCTCTCTCTCTCTCTCTCTCTCTCTCTCTCTCTCTCTCTCTCTCTCTCTCTCTCTCTCTCTCTCTCTCTCTCTCTCTCTCTCTCTCTCTCTCTCTCTCGCGGTGAGGAGGGGAGGGTGAGAGAGAGCAATTGAAGCTTGATAGGCTCATTGTCTCTTTCCTGGAACTGTTTCGTGTATTGGAGGAGAATTGATCCATCTGCCCGCCACACCCCCGCCACACCCCTCATACACGGACCAACAGCACCCCTCACCCCTTCTCTCCCCTTCCTCCCTGCCACACCTCCTCATATATCCCTTCGACCAGAAATCCTGCCACTTCCTCGCCATTCCCGACCATTTCCTACTACATATCCTCCATATCCTTTCCATTACCACACTTGTTATACTCCATTAGCCACACTTCCTCCCAATAATCATTCCTTCCTGCCACACCTCTGTCATGCCTTTGTCACATCTTCGCCGTAACCTAACCATGTCACTTATGCCACACACCCCTTTACTATTTCTCCCTTGCTATACCCTTGTCATACCTCTGTCATGCCTCTGTAATCCCCGTCACATCTTCGCCATACCCTAGCCACATGTCACGTAGGCCATACATCCCTATACTATTCCCCTCGTGTCCCTCTATCCCTCTTCCCGTACCCCTGCCACACGTAGCCTACATGCAACACCTCCCACATGCCCTAACCACATATTGCATCATACATATCACGCTACCACATGTCTCCCACCCTTCACAAAATATCCTCTTCTAATATTACAACCTTACGACATCTGCTGAGCTTCGTGAAGTCACATATATATGACTTTCTCTTTCCTGTAACTTCATCTTTTCCTCCTTGTATAATATTTTCCAACCGGTCTCAGCCACACCCCTATCCACTTCAGCACGCTTTCCCTGCCAGTCTCAGTCACACAAGCTTTCCACTTCACGCACTACCCATCCACCAGCTCTTAATGATCCACCTACTCCACCATCTACCCACATACACGCAATATCCCCGGTTTTAATCCACTTTACATCCACTCCTGCCAACTATCCTGCACTGTAACCAACTAACTCTCCTTCATCCACCACACAAACCACTTTCTTTCGCCACAACACATCCACCTCCACCCTCCACCTCCACCACCATTTTTTCCCCATTCCATTCCTCATCCCACACCCTCTTACAGGCAGCACACCCACACTGCCCCAGCCTTGATCTCTCCTGCCCTCGCCCTTTGATCACGCCCCACCCTGCTTATAATTATAGAGCTTCTCGAGTATACAAGACTGGCAAGGTGAAGGAAAAGTCTATAATCTGGAGGAAATTATACCTCACACACACACACACACACACACACACACACACACACGTACACACAAAGGACGCATACACAAACATTAGGTCAACGACTCACTAAAGCCTGAATAACACATTTCCTAGAAGATATTTCACCCTCTTGGTTTACAGGAACAATGAGAACAAGGAAAGGGGTGGAAAGAAGGGGGGGGGGGAGAGAAGGGAGGGAGGTGATGAGGCAAATGGAGGAAAGATGATGTAGCCGCGAGTGGAGGAAAGAAAGAAAGGGAAGGGGAGGTGCGAAGGGGTGGAGGAGGGGAAGGTGAAAGGTGAAGTGGACAAAGTGAATGGTGGCACATGAGTAAAAAGAAAGAAAAAAATAAAATAAAATAAAAAGAAAAAAAAAAGGAAAAAACGCGTGTAATGTGAAAGCTGGGATTGTTTATTTTCCCTTTTTTTGTGTGTGTGTGAGTGGAGGCGCGCGTGACGTTAACTGTATCATCACTGGCTTTGATTACAGGTGATGGAAGCAGGTAAGGCGACAGGTGGGAGACTAAAGAAGGTGGCGCTGTAGGCGTAGGAGCGGCAACACACTGCCTGACGACGGCTGCTGGAAGTCAGAGTGCCTGGTGTGTGTGTGTGTGTGTGTGTGTGTGTGTGTGTGTGTGTGTGTGTGTGTGTGTGTGTGTGTGTGTGTGTGTGTGTGTGTGTGTGTGTGTGTGTGTGTGTGTGTGTGTGTCTGTGTGTGTGTGTGTGTGTGTGTGTGTGTGTGTGTGTGTGTAAAGAATCGAGCAGTAGGTGTCAACACAATGGAACCTTCTCGGTAGTAATGCAACTCCCTGGCTTTCCTGAAATGTGTGTGTGTGTGTGTGTGTGTGTGTGTGTGTGTGTGTGTGTGTGTGTGTGGTCTGATCAATATTGCTCGTATGTAAGAGATAGAAGAGTAGAATCAATAGACAAGGTACCTCATCAAAGACTTTTAAGTAAACTACAAGCCCATGGGATAAAGGGTTAAGTCTTGAGGTAGATTTAAGCTTGGATTAGTGACAGGACGCGGAGACTTCAAGTAAATTCTTCATGAAAATTCTGACGGTGTTCGTGACTTCGTGTTATTAGTGGCGTCCTACGGGGATTAGTCTTGGGTCCATTACTGTTTATCATTCACATTAACGATACTGATAGCGGTGCACCCAATGATATCAGCAGATTAGGTGATTACACAAAAAATAGGGCAGCTAATTACATGCGGACGCGATTGAAAGTTTGAAATGAAGTTTAGATAGATTTGTGGATAGCAAAGGGAAATTAGTAAATAACCAATCCTAGAAGCTGTCACGTGTATGCCGTCTGACCTCTTGTAGTCTTATTTTATCTTGTGCTTCCTTATGAAATACACGAAGCACATGAGAGCAGTATGATTATTTGAATGTATATAATAATAATAATAATAATAATAATAATAATAATAATAATAATAATAATAATAATAATAATAATAATAATAATAATAATAATAATAATAATAATAATAATAATAATAATAATAATAATAATAATATATATATCGATATATATATATATATATATATATATATATATATATATATATATATATATATATATATATATATATATATATATATATATATATATATATATATATATATATATATATATATATATATATATATATATATATATATATATATATATATATATATATAAAAAAGACAAGTAAGCGAACGAATATTTGTGTAGAGAGAAATGACACACACACACACACACACACACACACACACACACCACACACACGCACACAATTCATCATCTAGCCTTATTAATTCCCTGCATGAGACGAGCATTTCCTAATGTATTCCTGCTGTTCCTGTCCGATATTGGTGTACTCATAATTATGTATATATACACTCTATTTATCTACAGATTATTTTTTATTTATCATTAGTGTAAAATAGTACCGTGCAGTGAATTAGCTACACGCGTCTGTTAACAAGATACGATGCGATAAGCACATATGAGGAATTGCAAGAGTGTTATCTGTTCCTGGAAACGTCAACCCCCCCCCCCCCCCCCAGCACGCCGGCCACCTATCGCGGTAATTATTGTCACCCACGTGGCAGCCGCGCCCTGGCGACGACCCCACTAGACCGGCCTCCCCACGCTCGCCCGCCCTGCTGCCGCTCTGGGATCTTTTCTCAGTGGAGCTTGATAATACTTCTTCGAAAATCTTCACACAAACAACAATATTTCGGGTTAACGAGAGATGTAACGCGCGGGAGATGCTTGTGCCGGGTCGTTCCACAGAGCAGACGCAGCCGCCTTGGGGATGATGTGGCAGGCGTTGTTCTCAGTAGTCGCTTGCGGCATTGTGCGATTCTGTTATCTCCGGGCCCCGCTGCCCGCGTGACTAATGATAAGGGGGGGGAGCGAGGGGGTGGGGAACGGCTAGGGAGAGAGAATGATGGTGAAAGGTTCATATGGAATTAAAATCGGTTTCTATAAGGCTTTCTCCCTCCACCCCCCAAAAAAAGCCAGTCAGGGTATGCTGCACTATGAGTCCTGGAAAACTTTAATTTGCAGTGCCATACGTGAGTTGAGGTTCCTTTAAGGTGTATTTCGTAACGTTGTGCAGCTTGTTTGTGTTTTGCTGAGGGAAAATTATCTACTTTAAGCAATTCTTCTTTCATGCAACTAATATGTAAATGTTACGATCATGGAGATTATTAATGGTTACAAGTTTAGCATCAGATTTTATGCTCTTAAGAAAAAAGATTGGCCGTTAACCACAGACGATATCATGTTCGAAAAAATTCAAACATTTTTTTTTATTCCGAAGCCTCCAGTTTCTCATTAAACTGAAACTGAGACGGAGGTGTTCCGTCCTGCGGGTGGCGGCGGTGCGCGGTTGCGCCTGCAGGGCTCTGTGGGCCGTGCGGTGCTGCCGTAAAGACTGTTCCTCTCCATAGACACGAATTAAACTATTAATTATGACCGCCAAACATGAAACAAGTTCTTGTAGTGAGCCCCTTGAAGGAAACACACACAGTGGAGTTTTTATATTTTCATCACGCTGCATTGAGTTTCCTGCGCCGCGTGGGAGTGCAGCCGAGATGACGTATTGCTGCCATTGCGATGATGCACGAGTGAAGAGCGAGGACTCCACCAACGCAATAATAAAGGCAAGTTTTTCCTTTTACAGATCTTTAAGCTTATGATTAAACAGACTCGAACTTTGACGGAAAACCTGAACTTTCTGAAAACATACAAGAGGCATCCGTGTTCCGTGCTCCTAAATGTCTCGTCTCACGGCTTTGACGAGAGGCACCGCGTGTGAAGCTGCGTCATGATATCTCCTTTGTGTTCCTGCAGACAGCTCTGGGCTTCCCGCCGCGTCTCTATCTGAGCCGCCGGGAAGGTATCTGTGTAGCACGACCATGGAGGTAGAAGTGGCGGTGTCGACACGGCCCGCCAATCCCATTCATTGAGGTGAAGCCGACGAACTGTCAAATTTACGGCCAAAAGATGGGGGTAGGCAAGCCTGACCGAGCCCATTAAGAGGGAGCCTGACCTGACAACACCTGACACCTGGCCGTAAAAATGACAGCTCTGGCGGATTCACTGAACTGGGCTGATGTCGACTCCACCACTTCTACCTCCATGAGCACGACCATCCAGCCATCCGTCAGTCAGTCATCCACGCCGCCACCAGCATCCCACCACCGAGATGAATCAGGGGACGCAATAATAAAAGTTCACTAAAATCTCTCCTACATTTTATTACCCGAAGGTCAGGTTCTGGAAACAGGTGCGTTGTAATCCTTCCCTTCACCAGATACGCTTTCATCGACACGATTTCGATGTAAAAAACGAGCGAACATCCATTTCAATTTTCATTTATTTTTCCTGTTTGCTGATTCTCAGTAAGCTACACTTTGATCTACCTGTCAATCAATTTATTCTACTTCTACGTACCGGTATCTGCATATGACGTTTCCTATCTATCAGTATTAAGATAACACCAGTACGATATGTAGCTAACTCTCTGCTGATCCTACTTTCACGGACTGACGAGACTTGACAACGCTCCGGGGTGTTTTGGCTCTTGTATCTTTTTCTTCCCCTCCTTCCCCCAGAAATCGCTCCTCCGGCTTCTTCTGCTACAGGGAGGCTTCAAGAATCCCTCCTCCCTCCTCCACACTTCCCAGGCAGCCAGCGCTCTTCAGGGAACACATGCGCAGCGCCACAGGAGGAAAACAACGCACACACCATTCTCCTGCAATTTCTTTTTCGTGGACCGCCGCCTCCTACGCTCTAACACCAACCAACAAGCAAACAAACAAAGAATCCATGCCACTGCCACAACCACATTTTTTTTGGCTGTTATTTCACTCAACCAAGGCCGCGAAAAGGTCAGGTGTGTGTGTGTGTGTGTGTGTGTGTGTGTGTGAAGCGATCAAAACAAGTATCTGACAGGTCCGTCCGTCCTTCGTTGTCTTATCGTATCGGCTCAGAGACACGATCGAGGTGGTACGGGCAGATGTTGTTGTGGCGGGGGTGGTATTGGGGGTGGGGGCTGTGATGGTGGTAGTGGTGGCGGTGGTGGTAGTGGTGGTGAGACTGATTATCGTACGTGCTGTTCTATTTTCGTATGCGTTTAGATTACTACTTCAGGGTCGCGCAGTCAGGTATCATACACGTTCAATAGGGAGAGAGAGAGAGAGAGAGAGAGAGAGAGCCAGGATCGCAATCAGACATCTACGCGTTCAAGAGAGAGAGAGAGAGAGAAAGAGAGAGAGAGAGAGAGAGTCGCAGTCAGGTATCATACAGGTTCAAGAGAGAGAGATAGCCAGAGTCGCAGTCAGGTTTCATACGCGTTCAAGACCGAGTAAACGGATAAAAATACATAAATAATCTAACGAATAAACGACACAATACACATGAAAGTATAAGTGAATGAATAGATGAACAGACGTGGATCGATATTACACACGAGTAAATAAAGAAACGAATATCAAAACACGCGTAAATATTTGAGTAAAGTGAAATAAATAAAGAAAACAGACCAGAGAGAGAGAGAGAGAGAGAGAGAGAGAGAGAGGGCGTGTTTCCAAGATGGCCTCCTTCCGGAAATCAAAAATCAAGTCTCATTTTAGTCGCTTCCACTCAGCACTTTGTAAGGTCAAAGGTTGAGAGAGAGAGAGAGAGAGAGAGAAGCAGATGGACACAAAGATACCGACAGACGTACAGACTTGAATAGACAAACCGATATACAAACAGACATATAGATAAAGACACAGACATACAGAACATACTTAACAAACAGACACGATGAGAAAAAAGAAGCAGAGACAGACAAGGATAAAGAGACAGGAAATACGCAAAGATAGCAGAAAGACAGACATAGATAACATTTAGACGGACGGAAAGAGAATGAAGTAATACAGAAAGGAAAAAGAAGTTGAAAAATATTGTGTAATCTAAGAAAAAAAAGGAATTTCACGTCGCCTTCAGGTTTTTGCTACGAACATCATCACTATCATCACTGTCTCTCACCTTCTACGCATCACCCGAGAATGACCTCTCTTTCGGCTACTCTTTACTTTTATCTTTTATAGGAGCGGCGAGTAGCAGGCTTTTATTTTGTACTCTTTTTATTGCCCTTGAGCCGTGTCCTTTGATGTAAAAAAAACAACAACAACAAAAAAAACATCACCAACACCATAGCCACCATCACCATCACGACGACTTTCACTATATCGAGTAATACTATCATCACCACCAACACCAAAGCCACCATCACCAGGGCTACTTTCACTATATCGATCATTACCACCACCACCACCACCACCACCATCATCACCACAGCACCCACCAATAACAGACATTAACAAGAAAAAGAACACCGCCATCACAATCATCACCACCAACAACACCATCAACACCACAGCAATAACAGACATTAACAAGAAAAAGAACACCACCATCACCATCATCACCACCATCATCACCACAGCACGCACCAATAACAGACAATAAGAAGAATAAGAACACTACCATCACCACCATCAACAACAACAACAATATCCCTATACAATCTCAACATTATTACAACCCCCAAAATCAATGATCATTTAATAAAAAGCGGTGATCTGAAAAAAAATATTGCTGGGTTTTTTGTCTTTAACCTCACCACCACCACCACCACCACCACCACTACTACATGCACCCCTAACAATACCAATCTACCATAACCATTCAAAACTACTACCATTATCACCATTTCAAACAGCACCACCACTACGTCCACCACCACCACCAACAACTACAGCTACAACTACAACTACTACTACTACTACTACTACTACTGCTGCTATTACTACTGCTACTACAATGGCAAAAACAGTACAGCAAAATAAGCAGTGAATAAAAAAAAGAGAACGACTATTCCTGTGATGAACAACGACAAAAAGATACGAAGAAAAAAAACGCCAGCAGCAAAAAACGACATCATCAGTTTTCCTTTCACCTTTACCTGGAACACCGCCATTAGGATCACCATCACCACCACCATCACCACCATCACCACCACCATCACCACCACCACCATCACCACCACCACCATCACCACCACCACCATCACCACCACCACCAACATAAGTCATCACCCTCTACCCAAACAGTAGTGGCAGCAACACCACCAAAGACAAAACAATAACAACAACAACAACAACCAAAACAACCACTACTACAACATTTATTACTACAAGAACAACCCTTACCACCACCACCACCACCACCACCGCCACCATCACTGGAAAAAAAAAAAAACCGACCCTAGCAACGACAACACTCCCTTAGCACCGACCACCACCACCACCACCACCACCATCTCATTACTTCCACCACCACCACCACCCACCACTACCATTAACCTCGCCGCTGTGTCCTCTTCGTTCCATCTCCCTTTTCCCCGAACTAATCAGCAAGCTACAGAATATCACTTCTAAATCTACCAGGAAGGAGAGAGCCGGGAGCAAAAAGACGAAGAGAGAGAGAGAGAGAGAGAGAGAGAGAGAGAGAGAGATTGTATTCGGTCTCCCACCACACACACACACACACACACACACACACACACACACACATCCTCAAAACTGGAGACATCAGCTACCACATATTATCACACAACTAATCCTTGAATATACGTATACCACACCACACCACCACCACACCACACCACCACCACCACCACCACGACTTTCCCCACATTCATGACATCTAAGAGACTCACGACACTTTGACCCTTCCTTCTTTCTCATACAATTCATTCATACAAACATTCATTTACGTATCACATTACATCGTTTACTATACATTATTTGCAGGAGGAGCACCGGTGTTTATCTAATTTTTTTTGTTTCTCTTTTTTTTTCGCCCTTCAGTGGCCTCCTTTCCTGTAAATAAAATAAATAATAAGCCAGTAAAAAAATAAAATAAAATAAATAAATAAATATATAAAAAATAAATAAATAATGAGCCAGTACTGTTTTGCTTATCCTCACACATTCCACCCCCCATTTTCCTTTCGCTATACTTCTGAAACTCACACATCCTTTTCAACCTTCCCCATATTCATCGCTGCAAATAAGACTATACCGGGTTTTAAGTTCGAGTAAGAATTCGCAAACCAATCCAGAACTACTAACAGCCTTTCTACGACCCACCGTCACGGTCACCACCACCACCATACCCTTCCCTTACTTTAATCTCATTCCTTTCTACCCCTTTATCTCACCACTACAGACAGTGCCACGTAGCAAACACCAGACCCCTATTTTACTCCTACTAGACAACGCGAGATCACAACCCAACATAAGTAAGGCCTTCGGAACACTTATTTCACTTTTAACTCTTACTAGACAACGCAAGATCACAACCCAACACAAGTAAGGCTTTATTATCAGCACTTATTTCACTTTTGAGGACGCACAAACAACCCCTTCCCCCCTCAAACACCGTATCCCCACCGTAAAAGCCAAGATACTTCCTACACTTCCATCCCATTCACACGCATACGAACCCCTTTCCCTTCATTCCCTTCCCTCTCTTCCCTCCCCTCACTCACACACGCTACCGCAAAACCACCGCACCGAACCGCACCCTTATCGGTTCTCTATTATTCGTCGATCCATCGCCCTCCGTTACTGGCGATGATACCCAGAAGGCAGCTCTCTGTCGGCGGAGTCATGCAAGGTGCGCATATCCGATGTTGACGGACGAGAGTGGTCCTGTGAAGCCGTCCCGATACGAGGAAGGGCAGCCGCAGTGCTCCCTCCCTCCCTCTCCCCTCTCTTGCTTTGCTTGATTCCACCTGCTGAAAGACTCCCTTGCTTCCTTGCTTGCTTACTTGATTTGTTTGGTTGATCGGTTGTTTAAGTGGTCTGCTCTCTTGGTTTATTGGTTGTCAGGTGTATTTTTCGCTTCCTCCTTCGGTTGATTGTTTGGTTGAGGGTTGTTTGGTTTGCTTGGTTGTTTGACTGCTTGTTTACTTGCTTGTTTGGTTCCGTGTCTGCTTACTTGCTTGGTTAGTTGTCTGGTTGTTACGCTGGTAGAATGGTTGCTATTGTGTGTGTGTGTGTGTGTGTGTGTGTGTGTGTGTGTGTGTGTGTGTGTGTGTGCATGAATGGAGTGAGTGCATGAGTGGGTTAGGGTGGGAGGGAGGGAGGAATATAATAATCATGAAAGACACAATCAATAACCTTGCATATGAATAATAAATGATTATTGGTTTCAAGAGCTAATACGAAAAGAATACATTTAAGAACATAAGAACATAAGAGTCTGCAAGAGGCCGGTAGACCTGTGCAAGGCAGCTCCTTTGATCCTAAGCTCCCGTGTATCTAACCCCACCTAATATCGCTGTCCATGAATTTATCTAATCTATTTTCGAATGTGACAATTGTATTGGCACTCACCACATGACTGCTAAGCCTATTCCACTCATCCACCACCCTGTTAGTAAACCAATTTTTACCTATGTCCCTGTTGAATCTGAATTTATCCAGTTTAAACCCATTACTTCGTGTCCTACCCGGTTCTCTTACCAACAAAACCTTATGAATATCTCCCTTATTAAAGCCCTTCATCCATTTATAAACCTCGATCATGTCCCCACGCACCCTTCGCCTTTCCAGAGAATGCAAGTTTAACTGTTTGAGTCTTTCCTCGTATGGCAAGTTTCTCGACCCCTGAATCATCTTAGTCATCCTCCTCTGCACCGATTCTAACATTTTGATATCCATTCTATAGCGTTCATACTCTCTACTACTACTACTACTATTACTACTACTACTACTATTACTACTACTACTACCTATGTTTGCTTCGATTCAGCGCCTTCCAATTCCCCTACGAGTGTTAGAGAAGCAGGTTACGTCATCCTCATCCCTCTAACCTTCATTATCCTGAGTGCTTTCTTTCTCCCCTCCTCAACCTTTCTTCTTTTCCTTGTGGACATCATTTTTCTTACCCTGCCTCCGCCTTCCTCTCGTAATTGCCCTCATTTTCATTAGTGTTGTTCCTGTTATTATCATTTCCGTAACTGTTATTATAATTATTTTTGGTATTTTTGTTTGTCATCTCCTCGTTGTCAGTTCTAATATATATTTGTTGTTATTTTTATTATTTTTTTTTTTTTTACAGCAGAGGAGTCAGTTCAAGGGCATAAAAAAAGGTAACAAATGTGAAAAAAGCCCGCTATTCAATCAATCAAGTGATGTTATTATTATTATTATTATCATTATTTTTAGTTTTATCATTACATTTTTTTCTTCATCCTCTTCTTTTTTTTCTTCTTCATCTCCTATTTATCATCATCTGTTGCCCGCATTTCACCTTCATTAAACGACCTACATGCTACTAGTGCTATCTCCTTTTTTTCCTCCCTCTCTTTTTGCAGTCTCATTATATAACCTTCTTTTACATCTCCCTCGGCTGCCATTTATGCACTTGCCTTTATCTCCTCTTCAAGCATAATATGACCAGACAAGGACACTTCCATTCTCTCTCTTAAATGATACCAGGAAGAGTTTAAGCCTTTTACGTTCTCTCTAAATTAGGTGATGCTCTCATTGTTCGTCCCTGCTCTTCATAATGCTGATAATTCCGCTTTCTGTCGTGCTATTTATGCTTTTTTTAATATTCCTAAGTTTGCAATATTCGCGATTGACCACGAGATTCAAGAAGGATTAAGTAAAGGCTGTTTTGTGATCTCATTGGAAAGGGGGTTCGATGTGAGTGAAGGGGATGGAGTGGAGTGGATGAGGGATTGTGTGTGGGGTGAGAGGGAGTTTGCGGAGAGGGTGTTTGAGGAGGGGAAGGGGTTGTGTGCGCGCCCTGAAACCTAAAATAAGGGATCCTACGAGATTATCCTATGTGTTGGGTTGCGATCTGGGGTTGTCTAGTAAACGCAATATGTGTTTAGTGCACTTGCTTTACTCTTTGCATAAACTCCCACACCAACAATGCCTGTCAATTCCTGTCCCCCCAAGGCGTTTAGCGTTAAAAGAGTTTTCAACGTGCATTTTCTCTTTCGTGAAAACCAATTTGTAACGCTCTATTATTTTGTGACGAGTTTTACATCAGTTAATCACTTTTTTTTGTGTGTAGGAGTGAGAGAGAGAGAGAGAGAGAGAGAGAGAGAGAGAGAGAGAGAGAGAGAGAGACAGAGAGAGAGAGAGAGAGAGAGAGAGAGAGAGAGAGAGAGAGAGAGAGAGAGTCTGAGAGAGAGAGAGAGAGAGAGAGAGAGAGAGAGAGAGAGAGAGAGAGAGAGAGAGAGAGAGAGAGAGAGAGAGAGAGAGAGAGAGAGAGAGAGAGAGAGAGAGAGAGAGAGAGAGAGAGAGAGAGAGAGAGAGAGAGAGAAGATAAGAAAGAAATAGAAAGAGAAAAAGAAAATAAAGGAATAGAGAGGAGAAGAAGTGAGGAGGCGGAGGCGGCCGTCAGCACACACAGGCGGTGAACACGAGCTCCCCGCGTTCAAGTCCTGTCGAGACCTTTTTATTAAGCCAAGTGATAAGAGTCATAAGACGGCGCAGACGCGTTGGCAGGGAGACAACTGATCCTCAAGCAATAGAGGAAAATCACAGAGATTCAAGGTCACGGTCATGATAGGAGGTATTGCAAAGATAAGCGCAACAGTAAACTTGAGATAAAGACGAATTGAGCCACCCCGCTGCCGGTAACCTCAAGCGACAGTCTAATCAGCGATGTTAAGGCGAGGGTTAAATGAGTGATTGTGCGACACAGTGAGAAGCCTTGATCAAAGTCCCGGAACTGTAAAGAACTGATGAAGGGACAGGCGGAGGGGTTACAGGGACACTCAATAAGTCATCACCACTGTGGATTTCGCCTTCGGTACATCTGCCGCCTCCCTCATCCGGTTGGAAATCCCGAGATCTGGTTTTCTTTGTATATATATTTTTTGAGATTCTAACGTAAATTGTGGAGAAAAGATAAATGGTGTCTTTTTGAAATGCGTTTGAAATGGTTGGATTGAAAACACATTTATGTCCTTAGCCTGACAAACGGCCCCATGTTGCTGTGGAGACACAAAGGAAGAGGTTAGAGGACACAGAATCGTTCCCTGATGACCTTCCAGTACTATCTCGCCTTTCCAGGAGTGTCTCGCAACCGAATGGGAAGGTGACTTGCTGCCTACTTTTGCTCCTCACCTGCACGGTTGCCCACGCAGATGAACTGGCCTTGGGAGTGACGGCGGCACACCTGGCGGGCGCGGAAAGGCCACTGGTTCACTTTAGGTTGGACCTCATGAAAAGATCACGCCCTGGGGAATATGGCGATATCCACGTTCATTTTCGGCCCGCCTTTTTATCGAAGAACGTTTTTCTATAATTCACAGGGGATTATTTTCAGTATGTCAGCAAGGGTTTGTTCTCTTCCATTACGTGAACTGATGGCATGATCCCTGGTTACGGTTTCTCCATCGAATTTTTCCCTTCCTTCAGTATTAATATCGTCCATTATCAAAGTATAACGAGCATCTTCACAGACCTCATCAGCGCCCTCATCACTGTAGCTTGACGTGCGAGCAACAAGGCAGAAAAGGCTACGTTCTCAGGATCAACTCCCGAGAGCTTTCTGGTGCAGCTGTACGACACGTAGAGTTGGTGTGTCGGCGATGATCGCGGCTTCTCGGGACGCTGCCGGAGGAACCCGTGTGCTGCGGCCGTTTTGCCAGGCTGCTTTCACTGAAGGGTCACATCAACACTTATTTGCCGGCGTGGACAGGGGGGGGGGGGGGGGTATATTTACTCTTTTTCTTCCTCTTCCTTCCTTCGTTTCTATGTTTCTTCTTTTGCCTCTTGATTTTTTTTTTATGTTCTTGTTTTCGTTTTTGTTCTCGTACTTGTTTTTGTTTTTCTACTTATTCATCTTCAAGAGTTCCTGGGGGTGGGGTGGGGGGGGGTAGGCATCCATGGCCGTGGCGTGCCGTGACGATCTTGACTTCCTATAAGGTGGCTGGTGCAGTTAAATCAGAGTGCAGAAGTGCAGGAGATTGGAATCCCCGGGCGGCATTACCATGATCACGAACCCTGAGAACGGCTTCCGTGAATCCCCAGTCACACCCTCGAGGCGGTGCGGGGACGGAACCCTCACGCCGAGCCACTCCCGCACCTCCCGGCTCTGCAAGGCATCAAAGACGGCGAGCAAAAGTGGTTGCAGCAATTCTCGCCTTCCCGGAGCTTCATAACAGAATGGGGCGGAGACGGCGTCGCATCCACCTCCATCAAAGGACACTGCGCCCCTTGATTAGTTCCTGGTTTTCCCATTAGGAGTCGTGCCTCCACCCGGGGCTCAGGGCCACCTCGCTGCTTTTCCTGGACGCCGCTGCCACCTGAAAAGTGTCCCGGATGTCATAACATTACGAGATTATTATTTTCCTCTTTTAATATCTATCTACCTTCTTATAAACTAATCTATCTACTCTCAACCAATATCTAGCTATCTATATATCCTATCTATCTAACCAATTTTCTCTCTCTCTCTCTCTCTCTCTCTCTCTCTCTCTCTCTCTCTCTCTCTCTCTCTCTCTCTCTCTTTGTCTTCTCACTGCACACAAACACGACAGCATCTCGTCACCATCACGTGGGTCTCATAACTTTCGTATCCGGTTTCCTTGGGTACACGAGTAATCCAGTTGGCGGCGCGGCCTTGGGCGGGAGGCGGGAGTTCCGGGGAAGCCACTCGAGCAGGCAGCGGGTGGGAAGTTCCGGCCGGTATAGGTAAGTAGTTTTTTCCTTTCCGTTCAGGTGGAGTCGACTGGAGTGACACAAAACAACGATCCGGAACCATCCACAAGGAAGCTGGTGGAGTATAGCGCTTCATTGAAACGCGATAATTACATGAAAAAACAGCTGTGTCTCTTTGTTGTCTGGATCTCGAGGAAAAAAACGAAAAAGAGAAGAAAGGCGACAGTGCTGTGGTTTCTCGGAAGAATGACGAGGGTCTCTTGAGCGCCGAGAATGACAAATGGAGAAGCGTTGAGAGGAGCGGCTGCAGAAGGAGTAATCAAGAGAACAATCCGAAGGCAGCTGGAATTCTTGGGACATTTTAAGAGCGAGAGATAGATAGGAACAGCTTACTTGGAAGGATAGCAAGCGGAAAGGGGAGAGAAAGGTGGAAATGCGAAATCGTGGAACTGCCTGAGGAAAAGATGTGGAGAACTAAAGTGTGGAAGGGCGATAGAAAGATAGCGACGGAAGATCATAATGGATTAAGAGCGAGAGATAGATAGGAACAGCTTACTTGGAAGGATAGCAAGCGGAAAGGGGAGAGAAAGGTGGAAATGCGAAATCGTGGAACTGCCTGAAGAAAAGATGTGGAGAACTGAAGTGTGGATGGGCGATAGAAAGATAGCGACGGAAGATCATAATGGATTAAGAGCGAGAGATAGATAGGAACAGCTTACTTGGAAGGATAGCAAGCGGAAAGGGGAGAGAAAGGTGGAAATGCGAAATCGTGGAACTGCCTGAGGAAAAGATGTGGAGAACTGAAGTGTGGAAGGACGAGAGAAAGGTAGATACGGAAGATTATAATGAACTGCCTGGGAGACGATATAGAGATAAGAACTGCGGAAGGGCGAGAGAAGGGTACAGACGCAAGGATGTGGACTGACTGAGAGAAAATATAGACTCAGAAAATATAATTAGGGACGCTGAGCTTCTACGAATGACAGAGGACAGAGAGGTTGACGGCGCTGCGTGTTCGCTAACGACGCATGACTGAAGCCGGTTAAGAAATGGGCAAAGTCGGTGTGGCAGTTTTTCCACTCCTTTACCTCACTGTGGGAATGAGACGGAGACGCATATCGTCACCTTCGTAAAGAAACCGCCCAAGTCATTGTTTTCTACTCTTCAGGAAGTCAGAAAAGAACTGTCATTATCTCATTTGTCTTAAGATTTAGGCAGAAATGGAAAGGCCAATTCTAGAACACTCAAACCCCGAATAATGAAGGCAACTATACAAAAATGGGCGTCACATGTTGGAAAATTGATGTAAACAAAAACCTGGAAATCGCTGAAAAATGACTTAGACGATTATTTTATGAGGGTGACGATATGCTTAACCACTTCGAGGCCTACATACCCACACTGAACAAGGCTTTCGTAGGAGTTGTGGGTATTTCCATGGGTAGTTTTATGAGCCGTGTAATAGTTTGACAAGGCTTTTGCACCCTATAAATGAAAAACATGCATGAAAGCCCGATTACATATCTTTTTGGCCTTTGGATATTGTTGACGTGAGAGGCGAAATACGGGTGAGAGTTTACAGAAGTGAGAGAGCATATTAACAACAGGAAGATCAGTATTATCCACAAAATTAACATGGATGAGATTGAAGAAAAAAAGAAAAAAAGAAGCATAGAAACAACGAAGAGAAGACTGAACTAGTAGCTAATAATGACTAATAATGATGATGGTGGTGATGATAATGATAATGATGATGATGATGATTGTTATGCGTATATCCGTTAACCTGTGTCTATTTGTTTGTCTCGATGCTTTCCCTTTTTTTTTTTATTAACCTTGGGTACGCTATTTGTGGTCTTGGTGAATCGTTGTTTTTTTTAAAGCAAAGGAAACAGCTCAAGGGCACAAAAAAAAGGAAACAATAATAAAAAAAAGCCCGCTACTCGCTGCTCCTAAAAAGAATCCAAAGAGGTGGCCGAAAAAGGAGTTAATTCTACATCTTATTGAATTCTCTATCGTTCTTTTTGTTTTATATTTGAATAACGTTTAAATGCTTTCCCAGAACAGGCAACTAATATTCTCCTCATTTCAGTCTCTTTTGTTGTTTCTTTGGTGATGTAAGCTATATATATTACGTAGCACCCTTATAAAACGACTATAAGAAAGCCTATATATGATGCAATCCGTAAAACGCACATCTATAAATAACAACTTATGACAGACAACCAACCATTTTAATTGCATTCTAAAAACCCGTGAATCATCTATCCACGCATTTCCCACTCTAAATATTTATCTATCCATCAATCTGAGCACTTGTATCTAAGCATTTCCCATCGCATACTAATACCAAATCGTCTATCTCTCTGCCCACCTGTATCTAGGCATTTCCCATTGTACATTAATATCTATCTATCAATCTGTCCACTTATATCGACGCACGCATTTCCCATCCTATATTGATATTTAACTGTTTATCTGTCTGGCCACTTGTATCGACGCATTTCTCATCGTATACATATTCATTCATTCAAAAGATTTACCTCTAGTATACATATTAATATCTAACTCTCTATCTGTCTGGCCACTTGAATCGACGCATTTCCCATCGTATACATATTGATATCTAACTCTCTCCACTTGTATCTACGCATTTCCTCATCGTATACTGACATCTATCTGTATATATGAGCGCTTGTAGTTACTTTCACGCTCCTCTTTGATCTCTCGAGCTTTACATAAGTGCGGCACAAAGGAGGGAAGCGCAAGTGTTGTCTCTTATTAGTATTCCTCCGGCAATGAGTCACTGTTTCCTCGGGCTCATGATGTAACGCTTCCCAGTATGTACACAAACAAAGAGCGAACGATCACACACACACACACACACACACACACACACACACACGTTGTAAATGCCTTACCAAATAGGGAAAGTCATCGAAAGCTGGACGTAGCAAGAAAAGTCCGCTTCTTCGCGCTTACGTCATAGGCTGTGGGCGTCACTACCCTCCTCCTCCTCCTTCTCCTGCTCCTTTTCTTCCTCCTTCATGGCGGAGTGTGATGCAACCCTCGCGAACACTATACTCTCTCTCTCTCTCTCTCTCTCTCTCTCTCTCTCTCTCTCTCTCTCTCTCTCTCTCTCTCTCTCTCTCTCTCTCTCTCTCACACACACACCTACAACACTTTCTTTGAATGGGCCACGTGTCATGACTCATTTCCTGGGTCCTTACACCCTTGGTTGGATTCCTCCCTTCACAGCACAAGGCCGCCGCTTCCAGGCCGTAGAGCAGCTATGGCTATTTACGACACTTCTTTCCTTGTGACGTCACGGCTCACCGACCACCTTCAAAAGAAAAATGTGACGTCAAGATGAGGACAATGATCGTATTCTGTCATTGTGATTCATATCGTCCTAGAATAGTATGGCGGTTTATGGAAGATAATAAATGTGTATTGTCGCTGTGATTCATATCATGTGCTGCATCTCCATCAGGGGCGCTAGCATCAGGTGCTAGGCGCTGGGTGTTGGTACTGCATGATCACAACACAGGCGCCGGATATGAATCACCAAGTAGTGATCGACTGGCTGAACGATGCTAAGAAAGGGAGAGGGAACCTACTTGTCCTGAAGGGAATTTCCATGATACATGAGAGTGTTTGGAGCCTCGTGGGAACGGCTCAGGATGGGGAAAGTTTCCGTTCCAGTTATTGGTACTTGATACGTGTGTGTGTGTGTGTGTGTGTGTGTGTGTGTGTGTGTGTGTGTGTGTGTGTGTGTGTGTGTGTGTGTGTGTGTGTGTGTGTGTGTGTGTGTGTGTGTGTGTGTGTGTGTGTGTGTGTGTGTTGGTTGTTTACATTTCCAAGCCAAGGAAAAAATATACATGTGTGTGAGTGTATCTGTGTGTTTGTGTGTGTTCGTTCTTTACATTTCCCAGGCAAAGAATATATATATACAGGTGTGTGTGTGTGTGTGTGTGTGTGTGTGTGTGTGTGTGTGTGTGTGTGTGTGTTCTCTACTTATATCAGCGTCAGCTCCCCGTCACCACGACCAACACTATGGTGACGCAGCGTACCGGCCACGCCTCATCCTGCTGCTGCTAAACTTCTCAGAATGAGTTGTCAAAATACTTCGATTGAAATTATGTATGCCACAATAGTTTGGTGACAATGAAAAATTAAGCAAGCGCACACACACGCACACACACACACACACACACACACACTGGATGATAGCAAATACGTAAGAAGAGGCTGGCACTCAGGCTGTGTGGTCATGCCGTGGAATCTCATTCACGTCTTGGTGGTGTGGACCAAACTGGCTTCCGTCACAGTGATGTCGTTGTGGTGAGTCTGACGTCACAATGGACATGACTTAAAAACAAAATAAGTTTCTCAACATGCACCACAAATATTGCATTTTTCTTAGCACATACTTCACCGTCAGCAGTTACCTCACTCATGAAGAGGTTCCTATATTATTTTACTTTTGTGTAGGTCCATTTTGCCAATGGGCTCCTTATAAGGGAATTATGGTCGGTCAAACTATGAGTGTATCCAGAATAATGACGCCATCTTTTCTTGGTAAACTCTTGCTGCCCTCAGCTCTCCACTTGACCAAAGTCACGACTGATTATAGGGTTGAAAGACACGTGGGTGATCTAGGCAGGTGGAGAAACTGAATATCTATCTATCTATCTCTATTCATCCATCTTTATATTTACACACACACACACACACACACACACACACACACACACACACACACACACACACAAACACACACACACACGCAACTGGTTAGAGCGCTGCACTGCCAGACTTCACGGCCTGACAGGGCGGCGGTTCGAGCCCGCTCAGGACGGATTCTTTCCGTTGACTAGGAGTGGTTACTGTCCCCCCTTGAGCAAGGGGGATGGGGTGTGTGGTGTGTGAGGTCCTGGCAGTACCCAGAGATCGACGATAAAGAGCACTTGCTCATGTCGGGAGGGTACCTGCTGGCGATTACGAGTCCAACACGCGATCAGGCCGTGGTAAATTACACACACACACACACACACACACACACACACACACACACACACACACACACACACACACACACACACACTGAATTAGACGCTGCAAATAATATAATCAGCATCAGATGCAGCAGCAGAACCACAGTCACCACGACGAACGAGACAACAACAACAACAACAATAATAATAATAATGATGATAATAATAATAATAATAATAATAATAATAATAATAATAATAATAATAATAATAATAATAATAATAATAATAATAATAATAATAATAATAATAATAATAATAATAATAATAATAATAATGATAACAACAGCAACAACAACAATAATGATAAAAAAATAATAATAGTAATAATAATAATAACAATAACAACAACAATATAACAATCCACAAAGACCAAGCACGGCAATTAGTCATACAAACGTTTTCCAGCTCGTCGGACACAGAACGCATATAATTAAAAATAGCTGCTTGGAAGACTGCGGAAGTTGCATGTCTAATGGATTCGAAGAAAAGCACGTATTCTCTATAATTACTGTGATTATGATAGCTCGTTCTGAACATTAAAACCTCCCTTTCTTCTTCTCTCTCTTTGTCCTTCCTTCCTTTACTGTTCCTGGTAGTTCGCCGCGGAAAGATGTAGTATAACCCGCCAGCACCTTAGAGAAAAAAACAACAGTCACACACCGTCAAAACCTGTCCTCCTTCTTCTTCTTTTATCTCTCTGTCGCAACACTATTTTTCTCCGTGGCTGAACAAGAGAACAGGGAGGAGCTACACTTTTAAAAACAAGAGACTAAGGACCTGCCAACCACCCACCCACACCGTCAACGCCCGTCTTTCTTCATCTCTTTCTCACAATATTACTTTTCCTCGTAGCTGAACAAAAGAAAGACTAGGAGCAGCACTTTTTATAACGACACACACACAGACTAAAGACCTACCACACCCACACACCACCAACACCCGTCATTCTTCTTCCTCTATCTCGTTGTTACAATATTACTTTTCCAGCAAGAAGAAGCAGCACCCTTAATCACAACACCCACGCGGACTAAAGACCTATCCTTACCTCTAAGTACACCTCTTTATCTCCTCGTTCAACTATTCATTGCATCCGGGAACAGTGGACAAGTATGGACAGCATCTCACGTGGACGCTTAACACATTCTTGGATAGGCTTTTCCCGCCTTCCAGAAACTAGCCCCCGCCCACTCCAAAACACGACCCACGCACTCCTCACATCCTTGTCCAAGTCTCCTTCTCCGAGCTCCTCCAGCCACGCCCAGTCACTGTCGGTTCTCTTGTATTCATCGTCCTCAACATTCCCCTTCGTATTTTCATCTTATATCTACTTGTCCCTCCGCGTTCTCTCTATGTCCCCTTCCTTGTTTTCCTTCTCCTCCCCAATTTCTTAGAGCCACGCCCAGCCACCTTATATGTCCCCAAGTTCCTTTTTTTCGCGCCCTTCCTCTTCCTCTGCCTCTCCAGGAACGTGTTTAATTAATCTCTCAGTATACACCTGCTCCCTCTTATCTTTCCTTAGTAATTCCATCTGCCTTTACTTCACAATCCATTTCTTCCCCTCATATTCATTGCAGGCCTTCAACTTTCCCCTTCTCTTCCTTCTCTTCTCTCTTTTCCCTTCACTTTCCCTCTCCTCGCCCCCTTCCTCTTCCTCTCGCACTTCAACATCCTCCTCATCCCTTCTTCCTTGTCCTTTCTCATCCTCCCTGCCATTCCTGTTTGGTAGGATGGCGTGGCTTGTAGACCTTCCTTCGACTTGATGGTCTAACGGTTCTTGGACTGGGGCAATCCTAGTCTTTATAGTTGCAATGTGTTAACTGTAATCCTATTTGTGGTTCTGTGGTGTTCTGTAATGTTCTACTCTCTCTCTCTCTCTCTCTCTCTCTCTCTCTCTCTCTCTCTCTCTCTCTCTCTCTCTCTCTCTCTCTCTCTCTCTCTCTCTCTCTCTCTCTCTCTCTCTCTCTCTCTCTCTCTCTTCAGGGAAATTGGGTTTATCTTTATGTCCTGGAAAGGCTGGAAGAATGTCGGCGTGATTCACAGGTAGGGGAGCACACACACACACACACACACACACACACACACACACACACACACACACACACACACACACACACACACACACACTCGCACATTTGCTACACATTTTCATATTACATGCACTCGTTAAGGAAAATTCTTCATACTTTCCCCCCCTTCTGCAACGACGCTATATATATAATTACACAATAGCTTGATATACATGTGCCTCAATTAACTTTTGCTTTTATCTTCTCTTTGATTAAGTGCCTGGCAAAAACTGGAGGAGCGGCATCGGGTGACATTAGACGAGGCGCCACAATTCACAGGCGATCGCTTACAGGAAAGGTTAATCAGCTCATCTATATGATTTACACATAGCGTTTGTAACACCTCTTATTAATTTTCTTATGCTGCTTGTTTTGATCTGTCCGCCTGTCTGTCTGTCTGCCTGTTCGTCTCTCTCACGCAGAATTTCAGGTTTTAAGAAAATTATATACTGGTAATGATGCACTCTGATTTTATTCCTCTAAACACAGACTTTTAACAATTGATTTCTTCCAGTTTCAGAGACTCGGAGGCTTCAAAAACACCATCACATGACCGAAACCAGAAATTTGCCGCCAAGTTGGGAGGCGGATGTGATGAGTATAATTTAGGAGCAAAGTGCAATTCATGGCCATCTATCAAGTGTGAGTGAATTACGGGAGTGAAAAATAATTAAACAAGCTCACTTCAATCGTCCGGTGCCGATCAATGAAACTGTAAAGCGTTAAGTGCGAGACGGTGAGTGTCAAGTAAAGCCCAAATTGATTTTTCTTTTTTTTAGGTGACGGACCCTGAGGTAATGATAATAATTTGAGGTAATGATAATAATTTAAACCAGACACAAAACTTTTAAAGATTTGTGGTCTTAGTCTCTCTCTCTCTCTCTCTCTCTCTCTCTCTCTCTCTCTCTCTCTCTCTCTCTCTCTCTCTCTCTCTCTCTCTCTCTCTCTCTCTCTCTCTCTCTCTCTCTCTCTCTCTCTCTCTCTCTCTCTCTCTCACACACACACACACACACCTACGTACTGTTTCCGTGAATATTCATCAACCATCAACAATTTTCTAAAAAGGTTATTCGAACAAGAGCCAATATTTTATCCTAAACAGAAAGAATCGAGAACAGTAATAAACCTTAATTGTTGTTTTTGTGTTCGTTGCTCGTAATGTCAGGAGAGTCGACTGTGCTGCCGTGTGATGCCTGCTTGATCTCGTATATGGATGTCTCGTATATGAATGTCTCGTATATTTTTATTATTATTATTTTTTTTTTTTACGTCTTGGCCTATTGCGCCGATAGGCTTCTTCCCGGTGGATCCTGATGGTCGGTCCAAGGCTTCTTCCCGGTGGGTCCTGATGGTCGGTCCAAGGCTTCTTCCCGGTGGGTCCTGATGGTCGGCCCAGCCCGTTCTGGCGCAGGCGAGTGTTTATAGTGGCGCCATCTTGCATTGGCTCATGCTGCCCTCCCGGAGCTCATCTTCAATCCTAGAATCTAGAGTCCGGGTTGATAGGTGGTCTTCTGGACAACATGTGGGTAGTTTTAAGCCACTCGGCGGCGGCTGAAAAATCCCAGCTTGGTGGCACCGGTCGGGGATTGAACTCGCGTCGTCCTGAACACGGGGCCGTCCGAGACATTCGTATATGAATGTCTCGTATATGAATGTCTCGTATATGAATGTCTCGTATATGAATGCCTAGTATATGAATGTCTCGTATATGAATGTCTCGTATATGAATGTCTTCTATATTAATGTCTTGTATATGAATGTCTCGTATATGAATGTCTCGTATATGAATGTCTCGTATATGAATGTCTCGTATATGAATGTCTAGTATATGAATGTCTCGTATATGAATGTCTTGTATATGAATGTCTTGTATATGAATGTCTCGTATATGAATGTCTCGTATATGAATGCCTCGTATATGAATGCCTCGTATATGAATGTCTCGTATATGAATGTCTCGTATATGAATGTCTCGTATATGAATGTCTAGTATATGCATGTCTCGTATATGAATGTCTCGTATATGAATGTCTCGTATATGACCATTTATGTTTGATCTGCCAAAATGATACCCAAAGAACGGATGATTGATGATGATTATTGGCGCGTTCATTTCTTGGCGTCACAACTGCAGGGTTATAATTATGGCGCCGAATATAAAACTAAATAAACTATACTAAAAAAAAAAAAAAAAAAACATAAAAAAACGGTAATTAATTAAAAACACAATAAAAAATAACTCAATAAAAGTTCAATAAAACCTACAGGACGGATTACAGAAGGTAGATTACTGTTCAGGTCAGAGAGGACACACCATATACGCGCCACCCGAAATTGATCTCTCTTTCGGCTATTTACTTTTATCTTTTATAGGAGCGGCGAGTAGCGGCCTTTTTTTTTTACTCTTTTTACTTCCCTTGAGCCGCGTCCTCTGATGTAAAAAAAATTATTCGGGGACAAGTTTCTAACTCTTCTTTGACTGTCATGAGGGAGAGCCAAATAAACTACTGCTTATAGCCGCAAAATAAAGAATAAAAGCCATTTCCCAATAACATATTTATCTGCTCGAATATCTCCGTTAACAATAGCTCCAGTAATCCTCTTCACACTGATTCTCACAATGCTGACTCTTACAAGCTCATGTTTGCATTTTTTTTCACAATTTATTTTCAGGGATTTGAAGTTGATTGCCTCGCCACTTTGGTACACATGATATTCCACGGCTAAGCTCTTTAAAAATGTATTAAAACTGATTTTTCGTTTATAATAAAATTTGCTGATGTTTTATATAGTATACTGTATCTATTCGTCCAGGAAGCTGAACCCTTTATCTTTGTTATCTGTGTGAGGATTATGAAGTGATTTATTACCTCGCTCTTTTGGTCTTCAATGAAAATTTTTCCCAGAAATATTACTGCCAATACTTTTAGCTATTTTCCTTTTAACTTGCGATCCTCGTAAAAAAATTCTGCTAAATATTTTGCCCAGGAATATTACCTTAACAGTGAAAGTTGGAAGTTGATTAGGTGCTTTAATTTTCCAACTGAATAAATCTCAATTGGTAGGAAATTAAGGAATGTACACAAATCAACATTGTTAAAATATAAATCAAGGTATCATGGACACATTTTCGTCACACGGTATTCTCATATTAATTTAAGATAATATCAGGAATAAGTAAGAGAATCAGCTGACAAGTTGTTTACTCTTTGACAATCTACCGTTTTTGGCACGCTAGTGTGACAGTCAGTCAGCTAGGACTTACATGTTATGGTGCTCTTTTTGAGCATAAAATATAACCTCTTTTTTCGGATGCACTGCGTCTCACAGAAATTTAAGACTAAATCATAGAGGGATACACTGTTATTACGTGAACTGGCTCGAGGGTAATACTACACTCATTAAAATATTATCCCATGCTAATTCCACGTAATTCTACAACAGTGAAAATTACTTTACTACTGAAACCAACGTGCGAGAAATCACACATTACTTTGACCTTGAAGTATTTTCCTCGTTCTTATTCGCGGAAAGATTTTTATCACTCTTACATTGCCGTGGGAAACTTCTATTTCTCAAGGGGTTATCATTTAGTTAATTTGATAAACGCCCTGGTGTTTGCACGCGTGACACATCCCTTGGTAGCGTGTGGCAGCCTTCACCAGCCTGGGAATACCGAGGGAGGAGTGGGATGTGGGGCGTTGTCACGTTGAAACTGACCGTAGATGGAGTGTAACTGACTCGTCCTTTTAAGCAACGAGCCTGTGTAAATACGCCTCTCTAGCGACGAGTGGCAACCAGCACGGGATTACTGAGGAAGGAGAGTGGGTTGGAGGACGTTGGGAAACACAGGTTGGAGATGGACTGAGCGTGGCCTGAGACTGAGTCCTTTTACGGTGGTCCCATTTTTAAAGAGTTCTCGGAAGACGAACACGTTGTCAGTCACTCGAGAGGTTTTAACAAAGGAACAGAACTGACGCTCTTCATTCAATTATCATAGTCCTTAAAAGCCACGTTAAGCTGCTGGTATTTTAAGTTCACAGGCCGAAACTTTTACACAACTTAATAACACGATTTCTTTTCTGCTTTTCCCAATAACCAATAATCGATAACCTGTCTAGAGAGAGAGAGAGAGAGAGAGAGAGAGAGAGAGAGAGAGAGAGAGAGAGAGAGAGAGAGAGAGAGAGAGAGAGAGAGAGAGAGTAATGGAACACCCCAAACTCCCTCCTCAATGAAAAAATCTAAAAAGGGCATCAAAGGCTCTAAACACTTATATACACCAAGCAAACTTTTTATCAATGAAACGAACAAAGACAAAAAGAAAAAAAAAAGGGGGAGGGAGACACTGAAGGGGAAGCAAGGGGAGAAGGGGAAGGGGGACACAGGAAGCTACTTGACTGAACTCATGAATGGAGAAGGGGGTGTCAACTGTCAACGGGGTGAGAGAGGGTGTTAGTGGGGCAGTGGCGGTGGTGGTGGTGGTGGAGGGGGGGGGGGGATGTATAAGCCGCGAATGAAGGTATGATGTCACGTTACCGAGAAATGGACGCGACGGGAGACGAGGAAACGGAGGATGTGAGAGCTGATTGGAGGTTGTTATGTAGGTCGAATGAGAGGGGGGGGGGGTTGCTTCAGCTGTTCCTTTTCATCTTTTCCTTCCTTCTGCCTTCAAGCCGCGGATAGGGAATGGGGGATTGGGGAGGATGTAAGAGCTGATTGGAGGCTGTTATGTAGGTCAGCTGAAGAGGAGTTGGATTTGCTGTTCCTTTCGTTGCTGTTCCTCTTTATCCTTTCCTTCTGTCTGCCTTTAAGCTGGATAGGGATTGAGGGATTGGGGAGGATGTAAGAGCTGATTGGAGGCTGTTATGAAGGTCAGCTGAAGAGGAGTTGGTTTTGCTGTTCCTCTCGTTGCTGTTCCTCTTTATCCTCTCCTTCCTTCTGCCTTCAAGCCGCGGATAGGGAATGAGGGATTGGGGAGGATGTAAGAGCTGATTGGAGGCTGTTATGTAGGTCAGCTGAAGAGGAGTTGGATTTGCTGTTCCTCTCGTTGCTGTTCCTCTTTATCCTTTCCTTCTTTCTGCCTTTAAGCCGGATAGGGATTGAGGGATTGGGGAGGATGTAAGAGCTGATTGGAGGCTGTTATGTAGGTCAGCTGAAGAGGAGTTGGATTTGCTGTTCCTCTCGTTGCTGTTCCTCTTTATTTCCTTTCCTTCATTCTGTCCAAAAGCCGGATAGGGAAAGGAAAAGGGGGGCAGAGGATGTGTAGGCTGATAAAGTGCTGTTGTGTGGGATGGTTCAGTTGTTCCATTCGTTGCTGTTGAGGCTTTTATTGTCCTTCTTTCTGTATCCAAGTCGGGCGGGTAAGGAAAAAGGGGAGATGTAAGTTGATAGAGTGCTGTTATGTGGGATGATTCAACTGTCCCTTCCGTTGATATTGATGCTTTTCTTTTCCTTCTTTCTGTCTCCAAGCCGGGCGGGGAAGGAAAAAGGGGAGATGTAAGCTGATAGAGAATTGTGATGTGGGATGATTCAGCTGTCCCTTCTGTTGCTATTGACGCTATTCTTTTCCTTCTTTCTGTCTCCAAGCCGGATAGGGAAAGATAAAAGGGGTCAGAGGATGTGTAAACTGATAGCAGGCACGTTGTGTGGATCGAATGAGTCTGCCCTTGGTTCTGTTGCTGCTGCTCTTCCTCTCTTCCTTTCTGTATTCAAGTCGTGGTTTTCCTCTTGAGATGCGTGGGAGGTGGTGTTTATCTGGATCTGGATGATAATGCGCAGGGCACCTTTCAGGTGCATAACACGCATATTTGTGCAGGGGAGGGAAGTGAATCAAGTGCTGTTGTTAGTGTTGGTGTGTTGTGGTGACAAGTGATTGTGTATTTGTTTTCTGAATGAGTCTATTGTACCGCAGTCTAAAATCTGTTGAGGGAGGCTGTTCCAGTCACGTATGGTACGTGGAAAGTATGAGTGCTTGTATGTGTCAGTGTTAGTGTGATATGTTTGGTATTTATGGATGTGTGTGTTACGAGTACGTTGACTGTTTGCGTTGTGTAAGTACATATGTGTGTGGCTCAATGTCAATGTGAGTGTTTGTGATCTTGTACATAAGTGTAAGTCTGTGTGCTGGTCTGCGTATGTGAAGAGGGTCCATGTTTACCTGTCGTTTGATCCGTGTTGTGATTCCAGGCGTTCGAGTGTAATTGTTTGTAATGAATCTAGCCGCCTTGGTGTTGATTTGTTCTAACCTATCAACGTTTCTGTATATGTAAGGATCCCACACCGTGGAGCAGTATTCCAGTGTTGGTCTCACAAGTGTCATAAGCTATGTGTTTACTGTCTGGTGTGCAGTTATGTAAATTCTTCCTCAGGAACCCCAGTGTTCGGTTGGTTGTGGCACTGATGTGGTCTATGTGAGTGTTGAACTTTAGGTTAGTGGAAAGGTGAACACCAAGATACTTGTGTGTGTGGACTGATTCTAGGTCGGAATTATGGAGAGTGTAAGTGTGATGGAAGGGGTTGTGAGTTCTGGTGAGTCTTAACAGTTTACATTTGTCTGGTTGGAACTGCATCTATGTTTATTTAAAGAAGAAATCTGGTTATAGCTAGTGCTCTGTATGTTGGTGGAGGTGATGGTGTTGTTGGTGTTGGTGGTGGTGTTGTTGGTGTTGGTGGTGGTGTTGTTGGTGTTGGTGGTGGTGTTGTTGGTGTTGGTGGTGGTGTTGTTGGTGTTGGTGGTGGTGTTGTACGTGGGACTAATTACATTCTTCATCCCGTCACTGCTGCTGTTGTTTATTTTCACCTTATCTGCTAATTTTTTCCTTCCTTTCATGTAATAACTGGAAATGGGTGTCGTTCTTGATACCGATGTTGTTGTTTTCCTCCTGTGCTTGTTTTTTTTCCTCTTTCAGTGTGTGTTATCTTCTCCTCCTCATCCTCCTCTGTATGTGCTTTGTTTTCCCTCTTATATATATGTGTGAGGGGGGGGAGGGGGGTGACTGTGTGTGTGTGTGTGTGTGTGTGTGTGTGTGTGTGTGTGTGTGTGTGTGTGTGTGTGTTTTAATGGGTTCGTCGCAGCTTGGTGTTAGTCTAATTGCTCCTAATGCCCTTCTCTTATGTGTTCCTGTAAGTGGATAGTGGTGCGGTGTACTTGAAGACATGTAAATAAATAAAAAAGTGTTGGTGATGATTTTGTATGCTAATGATGGTGGTGGTGGTGGTGCGCAGTGGTGGTGCGCAGTGACTGACAAGTGTTGGTGCGTAGTAATGAAGTGGTGGTGGTGGTGGTGGTGGTGTAGTTAGTGGTTAAGTTCCTAGTTGTATTAGTGGTGATGGTGATACTGGTGTTAGTGAAGGTGGTGGTAGCAATGGTTACGTATGTGATAGTGCCTGGGATGAAAGGGTAGGAATACACACACACACACACACTGGCCTCACAATGGAATGCCAGTTTCTAAGTAATATCGTGAGGTCATTGTTTGTTCACGTGTTTTGTGTGTGTCTGTGTGTGTGTGTGTGTGTGTGTGTGTGTGTGTGTGTGTGTGTGTGTGTTTGCACACACACACACACACACACACACACACACAAAACACACAATGGCATCAGAGGGAAAAAAAAAGGAGAAAATGTATTCATATAAACACCGTAAGACACGCAGAATACGCCATTATGTGTTAAGTTTTCGTTGTCGCTGTTAAGTTACAGCAAAAAAAAAAAAAAAAAAAAAAAAAAAAAAAAAAACTCAAGGCCGGACAGAATTATATATTTTTTGTCTTTACTTCAGAGTGTTTTAGAGGAAGATGATTCACACAAAGAACCACAAGCATTAGCATAAAAAAGATAAAGAAGGAGAAGAAAAAGTGGAAGGAGACGAAAAAGAGGAAGAGGAAGAAGAACAAAAACAAGGAGAAAAAGAAAAGAACGAAGAAATAGTGGAATACAAAAAAGAACAAGAGAAAGGAAAAAGAAGAACATGAAGAAAAGGGATGAAAAGAAGTTGAGGAATAATAATAAGAAGCAGTATAAGAAGAAGAGGTAAAAGAAGAAGAAGAAGAACAAGAACACGAACAAGAAGAAGAAAAAAAAGGAAAAAAAAATGAAGTAGAGGAATAAGGAAACTAATAAACAGAATCAGCAGGCACAAGCAAACAGCATCCAGACTAACAACAACAAAAAATAGACAAACAAACAACAAAGAAAAAACAACAACAAAAACGATCCGGAAGAAAAAAAAAGCTAACCTAACACAAAGGCGAAGAGGAAGGAAGAGGAAGACAGAGAAAACAATCAAGCATGCAAATATCGTGCTGGGGGGGGGGGGGAGAGGAGGAGGAGGAGGGGGAGGAGAATCACGTCAGTCGTACAAAGCGTGACGTCACCCCTCACCCCAGTCTCTCTCTCTCTCTCTCTCTCTCTCTCTCTCTCTCTCTCTCTCTCTCTCTCTCTCTCTCTCTCTCTCTCTCTCTCCGTCACATGCTCCGCTCAGCCCCCGCGGTTGTTACGTCATCGCTTTACCAGGAAACTTAACTAATAGGCTGCGTTTCTGGCTCGGGAGAGAGAGAGAGAGAGAGAGAGAGAGAGAGAGAGAGAGAGGGGGGGGGGGGAGTGGTAACAAAACACAGGCTAGCTTATCTTTACCATACTTTAATTTCCTCCCACGACGAGTTCTTATCTCCTCCTCCACTTCCTCCTCCTCCTCCTCCTCCTCCCACTCATCCTAGCTCTCCTCCTATTCACTCTGCTGTTCTTCCTCCTCCTCCTTCCCTTTCCCTATTCACATCCTTCTCCTCCTACATTTTTTTTTCATTCTCATTATATTCCGTCTCACACAGTATCCTATTTCCGCATCCTCCTCCTCCTCCTGCTCCTCGTCCTTCTCCTCCTCATCATATCCTTCTCTTCGTCCGCCTCTTGGTTGTTCTTTTCATCCAACTCGTCATCGTCTTCCTTCTCCTATTCATCGTTCTTCTTCGTTCTCGTTCTCCATCGATGATTTCCCTCTAGTCATCCTCCTCCTCCTTCCTTTTCCTTTTTCATATCCTCCTACTCTTTTGTTTCTAGTCAACTTTTTATCTTATTTTTTCCCCCTGTATCCCATATCTTATTTTTTTCCCCCATTTCCATATCCTCCTCCTTCTTCTCCTTTTCCATCTTCTCTTTCCTTCTCCTTCTCCATATCCTGCTACTCTTTTGTTTATAGTCAACTTTTTATTTTCCTCTTTTCCCTGTATTCCATTTCCATATCCTCCTCCTCCTTCTCCTTCCTTCTCCTTCTCCTGCTACTAATTTTGTTTATATTCAACTTATAATATTCCTTTTTCTCTTGTATCCCATTTCCGTATCCTCCTCCTCTTCCTTTTCCTTCTCCTTCTCCATATCCTCCTACTAATTTTTTTTATATTCAACTTATAATGTTCCTCTTCCCTTGTATCCCATTTTCATATCCTCCTCCTCTTTCTTCTCCTTCCTTCTCCTTCTCCATATCCTCCCACTTATTCTTTTATATTCAACTTATTATCTTCCTCTATCCCTTGTACCCTTTTTCATATCCTCCTCCTCCTCCTTTTCCTCGTCACAATATCCTCTTCCTCCTCCTCCTCCCCCTCCTCATCACAATACCCTCTTTCTCCTCCTCCTCCCTCTCCTTCCTCTTAAATATCCTCCAGTTTTTCACCCGTTTACCTTCACCTCTTTCTTTTTCCTCCGCCTCGTCAACATGGCGCAAGCAAGCCTCACACAAGACTATTCTCCGTAACCATTACTCAGCCGCGTTCTCTCTTTTTTCTTTTAATTCCTATAAAGCTATTTTCTTTCCCCTCCTCTCCCACCTCCCCCGATCCCCACGCTCATCCACTTTCTCTCTCTCTCTCTCTCTCTCTCTCTCTCTCTCTCTCTCTCTCTCTCTCTCTCTCTCTCTCTCTCTCTCTCTCTCTCTCTCTCTCTCTCTCTCTCTCTCTCGTCCCTGACCCATATGCTTTCTTCCCCCTGTTTGACTCTCCGCTTTCCCTTCATTCTTCACTTAATACATCATCATCAACATCCTCCTCCTCTTCCCCCTCCTTCCCCTCCTCACGTGTCTTCTCTCACGTGTCTACATCACAGGACGCGTAACTGTTGTGGACGGCAGAGCGCTTCGCTAACCTAATCACAAGAGGGGTTATAGTGAAACCAAATTGTTGAGTCTGTTTGGCGTTGGTTCCCGCGGGTCCATTTCTCCCCTCTGCTCTACCACACAGTCCCAACACCCACCTCTTCCTCTCATATGTTACCTATAACTTACATATGAGAGGAAGAGATAGGCGTTGAAACTGTGTGGCAGAGCAGAGGGGAAGACTCTAGTTTGCGTATATTGCTTAAGTGACGCTAGAGTGCAACCAACCAACCGACCGAGCGAGCCACCGAGCGAGCCTTTCAACGCTAACCTTGTGATCGAGCTGACTGACGTGTGGGTGGCGTGATACTCGGGTACGTGTCTCCCTATGCAGCTTGTTTTCGCCTCTGCTAACCGGTCTGATCCTGCTTGGTGGTTCGACGAGTTCCTTTTTATCGGATTTGACTCACTGGGGAAATTTTGATCCTGGTCTGTATTTCGTTTTTTTTATTATTTTTTCATCCACGTGTCTCCCTTTGTAGCTTGTCTTTGTCTCTAGGTAACCAGACTGATCCTGCCTGGGGTCACGTCGAGTTCCTTCTCATGATCTTATTGGACTTGACTCACTCGGGGAAGTTTTGATTCTGCTATGTACTTCGTTTTCTTCCTTCGTTCGTCTACCGTCTCCCCTTTTGCAGCTTCTCTTCGTCCCTAGCTAACCAGTCTGATCCGGGGCCGTATATATCGTAGACTTCCTTCTCATGACCTTATTGGACTTTACTCATGCGGGAAGATTTGATGCTGCTATGTATTGCTTCCTGTTGAGGTCTTCTTATGTGATATTCGTCCCTATGCGGCTTAATTTCGTCTCTAGCTAACCGGTCTGATCCTGCCTGCTCTGTGTATTCCATTGACTTCCTTCTTATCGGATTTCACTCGTGTGGGAAGATTTGCTGCTGCTCTCTATTGCTTCTTGTTATTGAGGTGTCTCCCTGAGGTGGTGAGGTGGCGCCGCGTTCAGGACGACGCGAGTTCAATCCCCGCCCGGTGCCACCAAGCTGGGATTTTTCAGCCGCCGTGGAGTGGCTTAAAACTACCCACATGCTGTCCAGAAGACCACCTATCAACCCGGACTCTAGATTCTAGGATTAAAGATGAGCTCCGGGAGGGCAGCATGAGCCAATGCAAGATGGCGCCACTATAAACACTCGCCAGCGCCAGAACGGGCTGGGCCGACCATCAGGCTCCACCGGGAAGAAGCCTTGGGCCGACCACCAGGATCCACCGGGAAGAAGCCTACCGGCGCAATAGGCCACGACACACACACACACACACACACACACACACACAAAAAAAAAAAAAAAAAAAAAAAAAAAAACGTTTTCAATCTTAGCTAACCAGTCTGAGTCGGTATTCTCAGACGCCTCCGCCTCTCACATCACCTATTTCTAAAGACCAAAAGGGCGATTATTCGAGTTTTCATGAGTGTTTTTCCCCATCATGGCGCAGAAGAATGATCAAACTACCAGAAGGGTCATAGAACTACGTCTGCAAATGCCCCAAAACTCCTACGAAAGCTTTATCAAATGTGTGTAGCCTTCTTGGACGTCGAAATGTTTAAGGATACGGCCCCTCTGACCCTGCTTGCTTAGTGATTGATGATGATTATTGGGGCGTTTGGTCTTGGCGCCGCAACTGGAAGGTCATGTGGCGCCGAATATGACTAAATAAACTATACTATTAAACTATAGCAAACGGTATTTCGTCGACTTCCTTCATAATGGACTTGATTCATACGGGGAGATTTGATCCTGCTGAGAATTTCGTCTTTTTATTGAGGTTTTCTAATATTTTTCGTTTTGCTCAATGATCTTTTTTTACTATTTCGTCGACTTCCTTCAAATTGGACCTGACTCATACGGGAAGACTTCAATATCTATCTTTACCCGTCATGTTTATTTCATCGCGAGATACAGAAGACGGATCCAGGACTATTAATATGCAAAACTCAATTCCCGGAACCCAAGCCTCTTATTATGATGCATCGATGACTAACAGATGGAGTTGACTTGATTGGATACAGCGACCCTTCTCCATGTACAACTTTTCCCACGTCCATATCCTATTTCTCTTCCTTTGTTTTCCATTTTTACATCCTTCATTTCTTTCTTATCTTCATATCCTCCTATTTTTCTATTTTTACCCAGCTTGATATCCTCTTTTCTCTATCGCATTTTCATTTCATTATCTATTTTCTCCTCTCCGTATCCTGTTTCTCATCTTTTTCCCATCCTCCTTCTTTTACTTTGTACTATTTTATATCCTTTTCCTTTTAGTCATCTCCATATCCTCTTTTTTTTTTCCTTTAACTCAATCTTATATTCGCCTTCTTTCTCTTTATCATATGTTCATTTCCTTCTCTTTCTCCTTCCCATATCCTCCTCTTGTTTTCTCCCTAACTCTATTTCCTTCTTTCTCTATATCCCATTTTCATATCCCTCTTTTCTTTCTTATCTCCGTATTCTCCTCTTCATTTTTTCCCTAACCTTATATCGTCTTTCTATCCCTTTATCCCATTTTCATATCCCTCTTTTCTTTCTTATCTCTATATTTTTCTCTTCATTTTTTCCCTAACCTTATATCGTCTTTCTATCCCTTTATCCCATTTTCATATCCTCCCCTTTCTCATTTCCATATTTATTTCTCAACTCTGTATCCTCCTTTCCCCTTACACCGTTTCCATGTTCCTCCCCTTTTCTTCATCTCCATATCCTCCTCCTTCTTCCCTGTGACCAGTTTGACCCTGTCGTGTGTGTCTCAACCTCCTTTTCTTCCTGCACAGAAATGGAAGCGATGACTCGGGCGCGGCGGCGGTCTATTGCATTACCGCTTCAGGCCAGGGAAGGTAAGAGCCACAGCGAGGCAGTTCGATCCACTATCCTACCGCCACGTGCCGCCCAGTAGAAGACCTCAAGAGGGAACTTTAAAAAAAGAAATATAGTATCCCTTGAACAGGAGTAACAGCGGTCATGGCAATAGGAGGGGAGTATCAAGGCACCTCTCCATGAAACTATGATAAAGAGAAAGAAGAAGAATATAAAGTTGAGTGAAAGGAAAAAAAAGAAGATATGGATATGACTAAAAGGAGAAGGATATAAATTGGCGCAAAGAAAAAGAAGGAGAATGGATAAAAGAAGAGAAAGAGGATACGGAGAGGAGAAAACAGAGAATGAAATGAAAATACGATAGAGAGAAAAAAGGATATCAAGCTGGGTGGAAACAGAAAAAGAGGAGGATATGAAGATGGGAGAGAAAAGAAGGATGTGAAAATGGAAAACAAAGGACTTCTCTTTTAGCCTCTTATTCTTTATTTGTTAACTGGAGCAGCACTGGGAGGGTTTTCGTGTCACTGTCTGCTACGGCCTTTTAGTTGTTTCCAGTGATGTAGAAAGATATTAAATGGGAATGATGGCTCTTGTAAACACCTCTAAGGACCTCAAGCCAAAACCCCCAAACAGTAAAAGTAAGTTGGGAGCATGAGCCCATTCTTTTTCTTTTTACAATAGTGTTTGGCGGGCTTTTTTTTTCTTTTCCTTTTTTTTTTTTTTGCCCTTGAGCTGCTTCCTTGACCGTAAACAGAAGCAGATCAAGGGGGCACAAAAACAAGAAACACAAACAAAAAAGCCCCGCTAACATAAGTAAGTAAAAGCAACCAAGACAAAAAAAAAAAAAAAAAAAAAAGTTAAGTGAAAAAAAAAATGCTCTCAAAAACTAAGGAAGAAAAAAAGAATAAAGAAATGAGGACTTAATTTGTTTTGATCCACGAGGGGCTTTTTTTCGTCAGGCCTTTAATTTCTTTATGTTGAAGGAGAAAAAAAAAAAAAAAAACTGAAAAAATGTAAAAAAAAAAAAAGAAAAGAAAAAACAACAACAACAACATTATTCGTATCTTTATCCTCGACTATCCTTTGATCTCGCTGTGTACTCCATGGACTTCCTTATCATTTTCATTTTACAACCCTCGTGTGGGAGTGCTGACCTTTCCTTATCTCTATCCATGAGGTGATCGTACTCCTAAAACTAGATATCTTCATCCATGGCTACATAACCCGTTTGACGCTTCTCAGTATTCCGTCGACTTCTCACTCTCCTTCACCTATATGGGACTGCTAACCTTTTTGATCTATGTATGTGTATATATCACGTGAATAACAACTAACGAATAACATGCATATGGACGGACTTATCTTCATTATTGTCTGTATAACCAGTTTGATTATTCTCAGTATTCCATTGACTTCTTACTCTCCTTCACCTCTTTGCTAACCTTTTTGATCTATGTATGTGTATATATCACGTGAATAACAACTAATGAATAACATGCATATAGACGGACTTATCTTCATTATTGTCTGTATAACCAGTTTGATTATTCTCAGTATTTCATCGACTTCTTCTCATTTTCCTTCACTTGTATGCATGGAACTGCTAACCTTTTCAATCTTTGTATATATCACGTGACTGACAACCAAAGAATAAGCTGTATACGAACTTATCTTCTTTATTGTCTGTATAACCAGTTTGATTATTCTCAGTATTTCATTGACGTCTTCTCATTTTCCTTCACTTGTATGCATGGGACTGCTAACCTTTTCAATCTTTGTATGAATCACGTGATTGACAACTGACGAATAAGCTGTATACAGACTTCATCGTTATTATTGCCTGTGTAACCATTTTGATTATTCTGAGTATTCCCTCTACTTCTCCTCACTGTCTCTCATTCTCCTTCACTATTATGGGACTGGTAACCTTTTTTTATCTTTGTTTCATCACGTGGTTGACAAGTTACGAATAAGCTCCAAACGGACTTATCTTCATTATCGCCTCTAAGACCAGTTTGATCTCCCTCACTATTCAGTATATCATCGACTTCTCATTTGGCTTCATTTATAAGGGAATGCTAACCTCTTTTCCATCTTTATTTATCACGAGGTTGAGATAACGCAAATAAGCTGTATAGGGACTTATCTCCATCCTTTTCCATATAGACGATTTGCTTCTGTTTGCAAATCCATCAACTTCTTCGTGTTTTACTTTTCTTATATGGGACTTCTACTCTTTTTATTTTTTGCATATCACGTGGTTGAGATGGCGAGAATAAGCTGTATAGGCCTTTATCCTCATCCGTCTCTACATAAATTTGATCCTGCTCGTTATTCCTTCGACTTCATGTTTTATTTTTCTTACATGGAACTGCTACCCTTTTTATCTCTATCTATCATGTGGTTGAGATGTCGCGAAAAGGCTGTATAGGCACTTATTTCCATCCTCACCTATTTAACCAGCTTGATCCTGCTCGCTATTCCATTCCTTCGACTTCTCAGCTGACTACACACATGAGAACACCAACCTACTGATTTCCCTTAATTATGATATTTTGAGTTGCATCCGGTGACAAGGCGTCGATTCCAGAGACTTCAGCAACGCCTCACATATTTTCTTGGTAGGCGAGGACACAAAACGTTCTGGTGCTGGAGGTTTGATATCAAGGTCTTTCGGGCGTCTTGTATTAACACTATCGTTGCTGGCTATTCGCTGAACCATGATAAGAAGCAGGAAAACAAGTGCATCAGGAATATTTATGAGGTACGGGGAAATACTGTTCGAGGTGTGAATTTCGTAGCTTTTTATTTTTTTTTAGATAATTTCCTAGTAAGAACTTCAGTCATGTCCAGTGTAAGTCTCGACCGGATATACGACGGACAAACGTTATGAGGGACAGGAATGAGGGTGTGATATGAGGAGATGTATTTCGTTGGTAGGAATTACAGAAAGTGTGTTTGTTGTAGACCGAGTGTGTTCATGTGTTTGTTGCTGTGTGTGTTGCTGAGTTTCTATTGATGCTGTGTTGCTGTTTGCTATTATTATGTTGTGGCAATTGTTGTGTGTTACTTTTTGTTGTTGTTGTGCTGATGTGGTACCGTTGATGTCGTGTTGCTGTTAGTGTTATGATGTGTTGCTGTGCGCCTGTGTTGCTATCTGTTGCTGTGTTGGTGTGTGTTACTATAGACGCTCCGAGTATGGTATTTGACGAGGAAATGAGTAATCCGAACTTATATAGAACGATTCAAAATCCCATTATAATGCAAGGGATGTGTTAGTTCAAGGAATGATGGCATGAATATATGTCTGTCTGTATAGCTGTCACACACACACACACACACACACACACACACACACACACACACACACACACACACACTGCCCATCAGAACAAGGCCTGGTTATTAGTTCCTTCCAGTTCCAGGAATATAATTACACACAATTAGAATACCAATATTGATTGCCGTCGTCCAGGTAAGCGCCCAATCACTGATGTTGCCAAGGTGCACAGGAGGAGGAGGAGGAGGGAGAGGAGGACACACACACACACACACACACACACACACACACACACACACACACACACACACAGACACACACACATGCCTCTTCGTGGCGCAACTGGCAGGGCGCTGCGTTGCCAGGCTTCACGGTCTGACAGGGCGGCGGTTCGAGCCCGTTCAGGCCGGATTCTTTCAGTTTACAAGGAATACTGTCCCCCCTTGAGCAAGGGGGATGGGGTGTGTGGTGTGTGAGGTCCTGGCAGCAACCAGAGATCGAGTAAATGAGCACTTGCTCTGTCGGGAGGGTACCTGCTGGCGATTACGAGTTCAACTCGCGATCAGGCCGTGGTGAGTTATTCACACACACACACACACACACACACACACACACACACACACACAAAGAAGCAGAGAGAGAGAGAGAGAGAGAGAGAGAGAGAGAGAGAGAGAGAGAGAGAGAGAATAACTTCCTAGAAATTCAACAAGGAAGTACGATCAGTGGATGAGGGAGGCCGAGATATCCTACACACACACACACAAGGTCACAATGCGGTATACAGGCCTCTGGGAAGTAGCCGCGCAACGTGTTCAAGCCGAAAAGCGAGGAAGAGAGAGAGAGTAAACAGCTGGTCATGTTATTTATTATCAAGCCAAACTCAGTGCCGAAAGAGCAAAACACACATTACTACTACTACTACTACTACTACTACTACTATGAAAGAAGTTATTACAGAAGAGGGAAACATACATCAGTAAAAACAAACATCGCCTTATCAAACCAAAGTCATGACGGAACGAGAGAGAGAGAGAGAGAGAGAGAGAGAGAGAGAGAGAGAGAGAGAGAGAGAGAGAGAGAGAGAGAGAGAGAGAGAGAGAGAGAGAGAGAGAGAGAGAGAGAGAGAGAGAGAGAGAGTGCAGAGAGAGAGAGAGAGAGAGAGAGAGAGAGAGAGAGAGAGAGAGAGAGAGAGAGAGAGAGAGAGAGAGAGAGAGAGAGAGAGAGAGAGAGAGAGAGAGAGAGAGAGAGAGAGAGAGAGAGAGAGAGAGAGAGAGAGAGAGAGAGAGAGAGAGAGAGAGAGAGAGAGAGAGAGAGAGAGAGAGAGAGAGAGAGAGAGAGAGAGAGGAATGATACAAGTGGGAAACTTTATTCGGGAGAAGGATGTAGACTAGGAAAAGGAGGGAAAATACAATCGATTAAAAGGAAAAAATGTCACCCACTTAATCTATACTACATTCAGCGAAATTTACGAAAGAAGGAAAATAATAAAAGGAAGATATCATGTGGTCGTTGCCTAGAAATCTGGTGCCTAATCAGATATACAGTACGCCAAAATTACCAAGAAAAAAATGAAATACAAGGAGAATATCGTTGTTGCCTAATAATGTGTTGTCTGCTCAGATATATATTAATCCAAAAATACGAAAAAAACAAAGAAGAAAAATGAATGGTCGTTGCCAAGGAATATGGTGAGTAAACAATTATCCACCCAAAATTTACGAAAGAAAAAAATAAGAGGAAAAGCTGTATTTGCTGCCTCTAATCAAATACACTCAGCCAATATTTTTTTTGATGGAGATATTTGATTCAGAGTGAAGTGGACAGATGCCACCCAGCCTCCCCCATTCCTCTCCTCCCCCCCTCATCCCCTCCTCCCTCCTATCCCTCATCTCCTCTACCTCTTACCCCCTCCCCCTCTCCCTCACTGTTGCGATGCTGCTGCCCACGCTCACTCGGAATAGAGATAGGAACTAAGAAAAAAAAACGAGATAGTAACTAAGTGAGGGCGTGAAGACGAGAGAGAGAGAGAGAGAGAGAGAGAGAGAGAGAGAGAGAGAGAGAGAGAGAGAGAGAGAGAGAGAGAGAGCGAGAGAGAGAGAGAGAGAGAGATATAGAGAGAGAGAGAGAGAGAGAGAGAGAGAGAGAGAGAGAGAGAGAGAGAGAGAGAGAGAGAGAGAGAGAGAGAGAGAGAGAGAGAGAGAGAGATATGGCAAGAAAGAAAAGTCGCCCTGTACCTGTTAACTTATAATGAGGTATTCTTATTTGTTCTTCCTTCTTTTTACTCTTTTCCTTACTTTACCGTCATTGTTTTTCATTGTTTTTGTCTCCCTTTATTTTACTGTCACTGTCTATTTTTTTTATTTTTTTTATTTTTATGTCTGCTCATCTAGGGGACTCCGTTTGGCTCTATATCAGTTTTATATTTTCCCTTGATGCCCTTTCATATATCTCACTCTTACTACTACTACTAATACTAATACTACTACTAAGGAAGGTTATAAGACGTGAAGGAAGCGAGGAGAGAAGAGACACTAAGAGCCACTCACCCACTTAAAACCAGGGCATCAGATCCAGTTTAGCGCCATAAAACACGCTACGAACACCTGCGCCAATTTGTGAAGCGCTGGTGAAATCTTGCACTAGGACGCGGGCCAATATATCTCTCCTCTCAGATGGGTCGAGAACCGAGAGTAAACACCGGGTCTGACACGCAAAAAGTTATATATAAGGAACAGGTATTTGTCGCACTTCATTTGCCGTGTCAACTCGATACGTGCTAACTCATCATTTAACGGCGACGCTTACTGAAAACACTCTTAATGTCGACGAAGAGTTAAAAGTTGACTTGGGCGTAGGGCGGATGACAGAGTGGCAACCCATGATCTGTGGAAGTCAAGGACAGCAACGAAAAACCAAACAGGTGGAGAGGAAAGAGAGATGGAATTCGAACCTTTGTCAGACCAGGATGGAGTACCGTAACGTGGGATTGGGGTAAGGGGAAAGGATTGAGAAAGAGAGACCTTTGTCGTGCTGTGGAATAATAAATGTTGATAGAAACAAGGATAAATGTTTATTAGGAGTATAAATAGATATATTGCTTAAGATATATGATTGATCGTGGCATCTTTAACTGTCTGGTGTGTAGTAAAATGTAGTTGGAGAGAGAGAGAGAGAGAGAGAGAGAGAGAGAGAGAGAGAGAGAGAGAGAGACTTTCTCTTCTTGAGAGAGAGAGATGCAGAGATCTGGAGAGAGAGATGAGATGAGAGAGAGAGAGAGAGAGAGAGAGAGAGAGAGAGAGAGAGAGAGAGAGAGAGAGAGAGAGAGAGAGAGAGAGAGAGAGAGAGAGAGAGAGAGAGAGAGAGAGAGAGAGAGAGAGAGAGAGAGAGAGAGAGAGAGAGAGAGAGATCCTTTCCTTCTCTTTCCACTGAAGAGCTAAACATGCCTGCTGAAATTGGCCAGGCGAACTTACAGATTTGGACACAGATAGGCAGAGAAATTGACAGAAAGGTAGTTAATTAAGTAGACATACGGATACAAACAAATATGGATTAGTGTAAATTGATATAAGTAAAGATAAATAGATAGATAGACAAATAGATGGAGATAAAGCTTGATACATATGTTTACTGACACCACATTGCAATTCCAATTTAGAGGTTAACGATGATAATGTACAAGTAATTACGGATATCCGCTACGTCAGATGCATTACGTCACAGTTATGTTCCACGGAAATCGCAGACACGTAATAACACAACTGAACATAAACAAAACTTACTAACAAGCTTTCGATGCCTGAGAGCGATGCGGAAACTGAGTGAGTGTGAGGCGTACAGGAGGAGGAGGAGAAGGAGGAGGGTTGGTGGTTGTGATTGGCAACAATGAAGGAGGAGGAGGAGGGGGGGGGGAGGGGCGAGGCAGCCTTCAACCCTTGTGACGACGGGAAGCGAGCCCCCAACAACCTCCATCGCGGGTGTTGCAAAGGTCAGCCAGCCAGGCACCTACCAAGGCCGCGAGAATAAGCACTTCATTGGTAAGCCTCATTTTTAGCAGCTGGGGTCTGTTACTTGAAGACGCATTTACGCAAGCAAATGAAAGCTAAACTCTCTCTCTCTCTCTCTCTCTCTCTCTCTCTCTCTCTCTCTCTCTCTCTCTCTCTCTCTCTCTCTCTCTCTCTCTCTCTCTCTCACACACACACACACACACACACACACACACACACACACACACACACACACACACACACACACACGCACACACACACACATCTGCCTGCGGGGAGAGAATCTTCAATGAATTACGTCTTTGAGGCTCAGGCGACAATTATTATGAACGTCTTTTTACTGCCGCCTCCCGCCTGCACTCTCGGCCGCAGGCAGTTTGGTGCAGCGCCGCGACTCTCAAGGCGGACAGTCAGCGGAACAGCAGCGGTCGCTGATGTTAAGAGGTCATAACATTTTGCGCGGGAGCTGCAACGAGGAGAGGCAGATACGATGTTGTGATTGGAGCTGATTGATAAGCGGACGTCCGTCATTTATCTAACGAGCTGGACGTATATTTTTAGTGTGATTTTGTGATCGTGTCAATATAGAATAAACAGAGACTTTATGTTTGTGAGGTTAACGAAGAGTTTTATATTGTGAACATATTGAAATACTGAGAGTATCGCTTTAGCCGCTTTAGTCGAGGTAGGTGCCAGCTGTAAGTTGACTACACAAGCACAGTAAAAGTCACGTTTCTCTTTGCTCTCTAAAGCTGAAGAAATTAATTTACTTTGAGAGATGATTATTAGGTCACCCCAAGAAGAGAACCCAACTAATCTCACTGAAAATATTCACATTCAAACATGAAAACTTTGCATTTAACAAGCCTGCACCACAAAGCCAACGGCCACATGTTTTCCTGTTTCTTCCTTTTCTCCTTTTTTTTTTTTACCTCGCTCCTGTTCTGCAACCCGTGTAGGCCTCACGTGCAGTTCGTTTTTCTACAGCAAACGAGGCAGTCAGTGGCAAAACGAAAAAGCTTGCAAATCGTTGCTCCTCCAAAATGATGACAAAAGATAATGCCGGAATAGCACATATGGTGTTTTTATTGTGTGTGTGTGTGTGTGTGTGTGTGTGTGTGTGTGTGTGTGTGTGTGTGTGTGTGTGTGTGTGTGTGTGTGTGTGTGTGTGTGTGTGTGTGTGTGTGTGTGTTTAATCTCGATTTTCTGGGTCGCTCGCCGTGATTGAATTTCGCCATTACCATAAAACTGACTTCGTAAAAGCTCACTGTTCCCATTAATGTATTTTCCACAAGAGAAGCTGATTCACATCCATAAGGCTTTTGAAGTATTCTAAGCATTTATTTTCGTGCTGTTAATATTCAGAACAACTCTTTGGCACTCTCGCAGGGACGGTGTGTTCGCTTCCCATCGAGGACTGAGCACAAGCAGCCGTGTGTTACTGCGCACTCCACATCGCCGAAGAGTTCCCAGCAGCGCGATAATACCAGGTAAGGTGTCGTTCGTAATAAAATCAACATTCACCGATCAAGGAGTAAGCACTTATACTCAACAACTCTTCTGCCGCTCCCCTTATCGCGATTACTTGCCTCCTGGAAGTACGCGAGATAACTGGAACACAGCTAGGGCTTGAAAACGCTGATTGCAGGTGGCTCACGATGTGCCTGAGGGGCCGACGCTCCACTTCACCTTCCACGGAGGCTCCGGCGGATGTCTCCTCTGAGAAAAGAGCCAATATCATTATAGCTTTGTATGCTTTCTTAATATATCTGAAAACATAGTTTCCACGACTTAAGCAGTCTTTGATGTTCCTGAAAGACACCGTTGTCGCAACCAAACACTTCCATGAAGGCGTCAAGGACCCGATCAGGGCGCTGCAACACTCTGCTTCCTGGGTATCATTCAAGGACGTGAATTCTGATATGATAATAAAGTTGTATTAATCATGAAATTTAATTTGAAATTGCAGAAGTATGGTGTCCACAACACTTCTGGTTAAAACACCAATAGTGATGAGTATACAGGAAGGATAATAATGAGTTCTGTTAATGCTCGTTTCCTGAAAGTTCATGTTTTAAATTACGCACTTTTCCAGTGTTTGTTCTTTTTATTTGATTCCAGATATAAGGTATTATTATTATTATTATCGTGCTGCGTCGCCGGCACAGCGGCGCTGGGCAGCGCTACGTGACCCGGGCTGCGTCGCGTGCGTCGGGCCGGGTGCGTCGCGTCGCCCGAAGATTCAGCGGATCGCTTCCGTCAATGGTGCAGATCCTGTAATTACCGACACCCTCGGGACGCGTGCGGCTTTGACTTCGGGAATATCACTCAAGGGAGTTCACCTTTGTGGCAATGCAGATTTCAGAGGAACTTGCGAGTGGCCTCTGGAAGCATTAGTGATCGTGTCCGATTATTCATATTGATGTTATATAGAAGTGCAACCGAACAAAGTCTTCCTGCTGCACTCTGAAAGCATTAGTGACGATGTCCAATGACTTACACTGATGCAATATTAGATTATTAACATGTAAAGCCCGCCTGCTAAGTTTACTTTGTGGTAGCACTTATACCATCGCTACATACAAGTACGTACAGCTGAGAAAAGTCCACCTACGAAAGTCCACTAGTAAAGCACATCCGAGCAAGTCCACTTACTGAAGGACTGGAAAGTATTGGTGATAGTTTCCGGTGATTTATACTGTCCCATTACGGAAGTGCAAGCGGGCAGAATCCACCTACCAAGTGTCATCTGAAAGTATAAGTGATAAAATCCGATGACATACGTACAATGATGCAACATAGAAGTACAACCGAGCGAAGTCCAACTGTTGAGTGATAAAACAGGAGAGCAGGCTAATCTTTCCTGTCTGGCCGCGGCACACGTTACGTACTTGTTGTGTCGTGGTTGTCGGCTCGTCCATCCACCCGCACTGCGTCTCTGCCCGGAAGAGGTGAATGCAATTTTCACTCTGTACATATAGGGACAATACATCTCATGCAATCCGCCTACAGCTTTGTTTTATTCACAACGGTCGTAGAATCTAAAGTCTGTTTTATTTCACTTACATAAAATAAAAATGATGAAAGTGTAGTCAGAACTGATAAGATTCTGTCTGTTATCAGCAGATGGTTCCAAGTATAAGTGCTTTGATAGCTTTATCGAACCTACATTATAATCCCCGTTTCCGAGAAATTCGTATTTTATGAAAATTAATATCTTTTTCCGGCTACGAACATAAGCCCGTGGAGCTTTTGATGTAGAAAAGACGACTGCCGTTCAGTATTAACAGAGTTCATGAAAAAAAAAGGAAGTTACATATACGGGGAAGTCCTCATGGGTTTTGAGTGGTATACGTTTACACATAATTGAGTAACGCACATCAGCACGCCTATTACTCTCGCCCACCCGCGGCGCGTACTTGACTGCAATGCTATTAGTTTTTAAAGCACCAAGCCAGCTGGCGATATAAAAAATTTCCGTTCACCGAAGTCGGGAACGTTCACGGTAATTATGTCTTTGTGGTAAGAGCGTCAGTGTTAAAAAGACGAGTAATTTTCCTGGAAATGACGGAAGGAAGTGACTAACGAGTGAAGAATTTTTTACAGGCATAGAATAAGAATATGGCTGATCACGGCAATCTCTTACGCAAGCCTTATCGACGCCCCACGATGGGTTCCCGTCCTGCCGCCTAACGGGGAACAGAATCGTCACACTGACCAGTTTTCACAACATACAAACGTTAAGTGTAAACCCGAACCAGAGTTACCAGACCATCGCTGCCGCCCGCCTGCCTACGTGCCGCCTACCCCGCTGCCAAAGCCCTTTCCTGAGAGACTTACTTCTTTTTTCATTCTCGTTTTCTTTGTTTTACCTCCATTAAGAGTATACCAGGTAAGCCAGGTGATCACGCATCGTATATCTTTTCCTCCTGATAACACTTCCCGAGATGTGACGCTTGATCTGTTCTTTTAACCCCGATGCGGGGAACTATTACGAAAATCATTTGATAACACATAAGTACTTTTCCATCGTGAGAGGACGGTTCATTGCGACAAGGAAAGCAGTACCACATAACAGCTTTTCGTTGACTGTTCCGGCATATGGATAGCCTTTGGTAAGTATTTGGTAAATTCATATAAGAGGGAGAGAGAAAAAAAAATCTCACTCCAGGAAACCTTGCTGGGACGGAAATCCTTTATTCAGAGAAAACCTTTTCAAGAGTCCGGGGAATCAAGTGTTGACTGATGTCAGTTGCCAGCGCGCGACGCTGCGGCTGACGGGGAGCCACGTGACGACGACGACGGCGATGGCTGACGACAGGACGAAGTGGCAGATGATGACGACGATGACGGGGACGATGGTGACGATAATATTGATGGTGATATAAAACTAATCATGATAGAAGTGGTAGTAGTAATAGCAGCAGTAGCAGCACCAATAGTAAGAATATTATTATTATTATTATTATCATTATTATTATTATTATTATTATTATTATTATTATTATTATTATTATTATTAGTAATATGAGGATGAGGAGTAGCAGCAGGAGGGTGAGGAAGAGAAAGAGAAGAACGACGACGAAGGTGACGACGATGAACGAAAACTACAAGCATAAGGATTATAATAAAGGCTATCATCATCATCATCATCATCGTCATCTTAACCCCCATCATTGTTAGTATCATCATCATCAACATCATGGCAGTAGAGGCAGCAGCAATACGCCTCGCCAAGCCAAGCGTCAAGCAAACAATTAACACCACGAGCCAGGAGCGCCGGGCGAAGCAACAGGAGGAGACGAAGAAAAGAAACGACAAACGAGGAAAAGCGAAGAAAACCATGACACCTCAATTACTAACACTGAAGAAACGAAGAAAAGAAACGAAGAAAGGCGAAGAAAACCATGACACCTCAATTACTAACACTGAAGAAACGAAGAAAAGAAACGAAGAAAGGCGAAGAAAACCATGACACCTCAATTACTAACACTGAAGAAACGAAGAAAAGAAACGAAGAAAGGCGAAGAAAATTATGATACCTCAATTACTAACACTGAAGAAACGAAGAAAAGAAACGAAGAAAGGCGAAGAAAACCATGACACCTCAATTACTAACACTGAAGAAACGAAGAAAAGAAACGAAGAAAGGCGAAGAAAATTATGATACCTCAATTACTTACACCGAAGAAATGAAGAAAAAAAACGAAGACAAGAGAAGAATACTATGAAACCTGTTACTTACACCGAAGAAACGAAGAAAAGAGACACGAAGAAAAGTGAATAAGACTATTAAAACTCAATTATTACTTACACCGCAGAAACGAAGAGAAGAAACGAAGACACGCGAAGAAAACTAAGAGACCTTAATTAATTACTTACACCGAAGAAAAGAAGAAAGAAACGAAGAAAACACGCCTTACAACGAACGGATCGCAGGACAGAACGCCTCAGGGTTACTCTATCAGTTGATGACTTTACGTAAAAAAATAATGGGTGTAAATTGTTTTTCCTGGTACAGCTTATGCTTCAGTAATCAACGAGTCATAATGGCCGCCGGGGGTGGAAAACAACTCACTCTCTACCTGCACCCACGTCGCCATTTTTCTGTAGCCGTTCCCTTCCTCCTCCCTCATCCATCCACTTTCTGCTCCTCCCTTTCATATATCTATCCATCTAGTGTTCCGTATTTATCGACAGCACCATTACGGAAATGAAAAATATTTACATCAACATCCTCATCCTCAACCAAAAATAACTACTACTACTATTACTACTACTATTGCTATTACTACTACCACTATTACTTCTACCAACATCAACAACAAGAACATCAATACCAAGATCATCACCCCTGCTGTAACTCTTCCCAGTGACGGATGAAAGAACACGAGAACACACACACACACACACACACACACACACACACACACGACACCACCGCTCACTCCCTCTTTCCCCTTCTTTCTCATCTTCTCCCTCCTTTCTCCTTCTGCCTCTGGTCTTGCCCTGAGCGTGAAGGGGACAGGGGGAGATGGGGAGATGGTCCTACAATCCCTCCTCCAATCTTATGAAGCAGTGGGCCGTCGTCCGCCTCTCTCTAATCTTCCGAGAACGCACCACTAACATTATGACCTCCGAACGAATGCCGTTCCTGGGAACTCATCAGACGGGCATCTAGCGTCTTGAACGGATAAGGGTTTCTCCGAAGGCCTTACACACACACACACACACACACACACACACACACACACACACACACACACACACACAGACACGCACATAAAGTCTTCACATTCCTCCTCTTCCTCTGCCTTCTTTCCGCTCGCTTCAACCCCTTCCGAGTGAGACGCAACCGTTAATGATGATGATGATGATGACGATGATAGTGGTGGTGGTGGTGGTGGTGGTGACTTAGATAATGATGGCGACGGTAGTGATAGTGATGACAGTGGAAGTCGAAGAAAGGAGGAAAACTGGGTGGAAGTAATGGCAGTAGGAGGAAAATTTAATGCCGTCCTTTTTTTCCTGGTATTCAGAACGTCAGTAGTTGAGTAGGTGATAGGGATGGGTGATTGGGGGGGGGGCGGATGTTGTGAAAAAGTGGTGGTGGTGTTGGTGTTGGTGATTGTGTTAGTGGTATTAGAAGCAGTAGTTAGGTTTTAGTGATAGTGAATGCAGGAAAAAAATGGCACAGGAATAATGGCGCACTGCTGCTACTACTACTACTACTACTACTATCAATATGACATTTTTTTCTGTAATATCATTTTTGCGAATATTAGTCATAAATTTATAATGGTGGTGGTATTATAGTGATCATCCCAATCCTTGTAGAAGTAGTAGTAGTAGCAGCAGTAGTAGTAGTAGTAGAAGTAGTAGTAGTAGTAGTAGCAGTAGTAGTAGTAGTAATAGTAGTAGTAGTAGTAGTAGTAGTGGTTAGTGTGCTGGCAGTCATGAAGACATCGTAAGTGGAGGTGTTAATGGAGGTAATTTAAATGGTGTTGATTGTGGTGGTGGAAAGTAGTAATGGTGATGGCATATTAGCAGTGTTAGTGGTGGTGGTGGTGGTGGTGATGATAGTACCAGCTGTGGCATTAATTAATCGTGAAGTTGTTGTTGTTGTTGGTGTTGTGGTAGTAATGGCAGTGGTCTTAATCGCAGTGGTAGAAGTGGTGAAGGTGTCATTAACTGTGGTGGATGTGGTGGTGGTGGATGTTATTTATTTCTCGTTATAATCTCGTGGTGGTGAATGTGGTGGTGATGGCAGTGATGGTGGTAGTGTTGACAGTGAAGGTAATGGTTGTGATGGTGATGGTGTTAGAGACAAGGATGTTAACATCGGTAACAGTAATGGAGGTACCGACAGCACCGTCCTTTGGGGGGGGGGGGGGGGGGCGGTAGCGCCGTCACTGTATGGAGCTGGAGGGTTGGCTTTGATGGTGCAATTGCTCGACATCATTACAGTCGAAGTAGTAAATCACAGCGATAATGCCGGTGATGATGATGACCTATACACGCGGCGACGAGGGGCATTTCTTTGCAATGAAAGTTAGGAGGTGGTGGCGGTGGTGGCGGCAAGAAAGCTACCTGAGTGCACCCAACTCCCGGTCAAAAGCGGAGGGCTTGTGGAAACAGGTCTCGCCCGCCTGAGGAACGCAGACGGGGGGAGTGGCCTGCGTGCCAGCTCCCTTGGGGCGTGCTGACATGGTAAAAAAAAAAAACTTATCCAACCAGCGGGTCACACTGCAGTTATCACGCACGGTAAGTACACGACACAGCCCACTATACACGTGCGGTGGGACAAAGCGCTTCCACAACCCCCCGAAGAGATGAAGGCTTCCTGTTAGGGTTAGGTATGGCTGGGTCTAGTGATGGTAATGCTCAGAAAGCGTTTATTTATCTGTGTGGCACCTTGGAAGCGAACGGGGTTCGTGGGAGTGAGCGAAGTGAAGTGGGGCCGCGTGCAGGGGTGGTAGACGCGTTGGTGAGATACCAAGAATTTAGTTAGTCCGGGAGCAGTGGCTGAGAGAGGTGTCCGCGGCCTCCCTCCCTCGCTCGTCTATGGCGCGGAGCTCTCAGTTACCTCCACGCAGCGGAGGCGAGTGGCACGGATACGCTCCACGCCCACTCCCACCACCACGGACTTGCTTCTCTATACACCCTCATCCACCAGTGATGTATTGCTTCTCCATTCTGTGTCATCTGAATGAATCAGGATCCAGAAGTTTGGAGGCAGTGAGCGACTTTGTGGAGTGAGACACTTTGATAGACGAGTGCTCGACCAAAAGATACAAAGCTGTAGAAAAGTAAATCATTCTTTCTCCACGCAAGTGCTTCCTCTATCACTTGAAACAACTGTGAAGTGTGGACAATCAAAAGTGCCAAAGTGACGCTGACGAGTTTGACAGTGTCCCGCGGCAAGCTGGGCCCCGCGAGTGTTCCTGGTCCTCTGTGCTCGTCTGTACCAATACAAAAGGTCAGTATTGGTGGACATTGGTGTCTCTTTTTTACATGTTACGTGTACGTGAGTGCTGCATGCATCTGTTGAAGGTTCAAGGGGGTGTTTTACCGAGTTCTCAGAAGACGAATGAAAAAAAATAAACTTCCAAGAAACTAACAAACTTGAAATTCCGTGTTTTACAAGAAGAGAGAGAAAGGAAAAAAAGTTCGCTTCATGCTCTGCAGAGTCGGGTCCGTCCCTTTGTCATTCGCCAACAATATCCGCGACTGGCGTTTCGTATTTCTCCGAAGGGCAACCACCTCGGATCGGCGGCTGCCCCTCACCTGCCGTCGCCGCTGCCGCCGCCGCCGCCGCCGCGCCACTGCCGCCGCACCTTTCTGCTCCTCGTCTCACCTGGCCGGCGGCGACGTCTCAGTCCGGTGCCCAATAAAAGGAGAGGTTGTCGCTACTCGGAATTATAATACGTTTTTAAAATTTTCTCCGTTAATAATGTTAAAACCCTCATCTATTGATTCAAATCCGAGTCTATAGAGAACCGAGCATCGTCCTTGATAATATGAAAGCGAGCCTCGGACATCACTTGATTACCTCCGGATTTCTAGACAAGTGAGAGACAAAGAAGCGAAGGGGAGGAGCACTTCTGAGAAACAATAGCGGCGATGTTAGCGGAGAGGCGGAAGAGGGAGGAGGAGGAGGGTGAGAGAGAGAGAGAGAGAGAGAGAGAGAGAGAGAGAGAGAGAGAGAGAGAGAGAGAAGGGCAACCTGGAGGCAATTTAATGCTACCCAAAAATGGAGGAGGACTATTAATTTTGACTTGTCTGAAGGAACTGTTGATTTCAAGCCATTCTAAACAGTTTATCTTGCATCGCTCCAAGGATATCACACGCCAGATTTACCTAACTACCCAATCATTACTCTTATTACCATTACTATCATTACTTTTATCATTATTCCTTAAGTACACAAAGCGCCCGCTGTAGTAGACGTAAGACCAAGGGAAAACCAGACTACTTACACACCTACACCCACCCACACACACACTTACATCAAGACGCTAGAAACTTCCCCGCATCCTCCCTTCCTTTTCCTTATAATTCATCACGTTCTGGAAAGTCTCAGTGTTGAAGTCCATCGGCGACAAACAAGATAATCCCCGAGCCCCGGGAAGCGTGTGGCAACTCAAGGGCGTATTTTTTGTGTAATCTCATTCATGGAATCGGCGCTGCCAGAGTGTCATACGCAAGTCACTGGGTTTCGTGCATTTTCCATAAAGAATCGTAGCCTTGGTGGCGAAGGCGCGTGACTAAACAGGTATACATTGCCGTGTGTTATAGGAAAGGCTCGCTGACGTAATCTGACTTGTTATGTGAGGGGGGGGCCGTCTCACCTCTCCCAACACCGGTTCCCTAACGACCCTAATTAGATCTCCCTCTTGAGCCGTGCGAGCCCGTCTAGCAGTCTGCGTGGGACCTTGTGTTTGTTCCATCTTATCTCGCCACGTATTTGGGTTTTTATCTCGTACAGTTATTGGCCGAGCGATTGACAGAGCACGTGAAAAGTGTCGGGGCGAGGTGTTGATAGCGATGGGTTGCTATGACGACGCTCCGTTGGCGAGTAAGCAAAATTGTTCGTGGCGTAACCGACCTGCTGCTGCTCCCGCCGAAATTCCGAGAACCGCGCCACCGCCTTTTGAATGTCCGATTGTGGCTTTGTCTTGGAATATGGCTGTGTATGTGTACCTAGGGGAGAGAGAGAGAGAGAGAGAGAGAGAGAGAGAGAGAGAGAGAGAGAGAGAATCTGGGGCTATTAGTATGTGTGAGGGTACGTTTCAAGAATGTGGAGAGAGGTGTCATTAGTCTGGGGTTAATAATTGGTGTTGCTACTTCCAGGAACCGCGGGCCAAAGTAACAGATGGTGGAGGGAGGGAGGGAGAGGAAGCGAGAGTGGGGAGGAGGGGGGAGAGGGGAGGAAGGAAGTAGAGGAAAACGCTAAATATAACTTGGCTAACTTCTTCACCCACACGCATTTCATTTTGGGAGAGTCGTTCCCTAGACAAACTTATTGATGCTCTCTCTCTCTCTCTCTCTCTCTCTCTCTCTCTCTCTCTCTCTCTCTAAGTTCCCAGGGTATTCACCACGCTCACACCAACGTAAATAGGAAAATGTATGCGGATAAAAAACAAGTGTATTCCCCGTTAGCAATGGAGGCCAGTAGCTGCGTGCCTGTCATTTTTCCTTGAAGCGGCTCGGTTTGGGATGATAAGTACCGGGAATCGTGTAAGCCAGCCAGCCAGCCACCGTCTGTCTATTCAGGATCCCGTCTCTTAGGGAAAAGTCATTTTAATACCCTAATGATAGTGATTTACTCCCGGTATAATCACATGCACTGGAGTGGCTCTTGTCCCCTTCCTCTTCGTGTGTGTCACTCAAAGGCGGGACGCGACGCTCAATAACCCCAGCGTTCGGTCTTTCCAGCATCCATTACTGTCTTTGTGATGGCGGGCTAAACACGGGTGACGATAATAAAAGGGAAATGAAAATATATACCTATCGTGCAAATTTAACCGCAGTGAAAGCTCGACTGTCAGCAGGAACCTTGGCAACCAGCGGCGTGTGGCATCGTTGTCAGCTGATTCACGGAATGCGATGCTGCCGCGTGCGGGTGGCGGACACACGATACTCAGCTCTGTGTTATGTCCACCAGAATATTGTTTCACTGATTGCTTGGTTATATATTTATGCTAGGTGACTTTTTGTTACTCTCATTTTCGATATTCATAGTACAGCACGAGCGTTGGGCGTGGTTCGAAAGAATGTTATCGACGCGTGCTGTACGACGTTAGGGCTTTACCAAGAAGAAACTTTCTAAGAGCAATTCTTAGTAAACCATAAGAGGCCAAGGTGTGAGGGGCATGCTATATTGAGAGAAGGAAACTGTTACTCGTGAAAAAAAAATAAAACTAGCTTCTCAATCCCCCTCACCATCCATCGCTCACCCATGAGATGCTAAAAGGATGCTGCTGCCTGAGCTTCATGCCTCCATGCACCATGATGCTCCTCGCTACAAATCAACATGCCTGCGTCAAGCACAAGGCTCTCCTAACACCTCAGGGGCTGCCGTGCCCCGCCCTGGCCCTCGACGCGGCCGCTAACAATGAGATACCTTGGCGTCACTCTGACTGAGCTTAGGAAACCCCCAACACGCCTAATCTCTTACGTCACTGTCACGTCACTGCTTAAAATCCCCTTATCCTTTGAGGACGTGGGATTGACGTCATAAAATATATATATATATATATATATATATATATATATATATATATATATATATATATATATATATATATATATATATATATATATATATAGTCCGCGTGTGTGTGTGTGTGTGTCGTGAATCATTATGGCGCAGTTTTTCCATGAATTCCTGCCAAGCCCGTCCTCCGTCCTAGGGCCGCCCCCTCGCTCCCCGCACCCATTGCTCTATACACGGCCAAGACATCGCTGTCGCCGCCGCCAAATATAGTAATCATTACATCCTCGGCCGCCCGCATGCCTCCGCTCCTGACACGCCCGCCGCCGTGACTCACCCGCCAGCAGCTGAGGGCGGACGCTGTGTTCCCGCCACCCCGTCACCCTTGAAGCCTGTACATCGCGCCATAACTACCATACACACGCCGCACCCACAACAACAAAACACACACACACACACACACACACACACACACTGGCCTGTCGCCACAGCGTCATCTTGGCCTGGCCTCGGTCACTACCCTGAGCCTTCCGTGCCACGCCTGTGTGTGCATGTGTCCAGCTGTGTGTTTAGCATGATTTGAGCGTATTTGTGGGCTGTGGCGTGTGGAAATTCTTCTCTCTCTCTCTCTCTCTCTCTCTCTCTCTCTCTCTCTCTCTCACACACACACACACACACACACACACACTCACCGAATGGCAATGACAACATAACTGTAACGACCTGTTTTACGGTTTCGCGACCACGCATTGCTTTAAGCCGCCAGCACGACGGTCGTCTCATAACAGGCGTGTCACCCTTATGCCAGTTAATAATGGGTCGTGGGATTGCGAGGAGTGATTGCCAGCGCGGCGAGTATTGATGAGTTTTAGTCTTCTAGGAAGGATAGCTTCGCGGAACGGAAAGTTAGTGTAAACGAGAGAGAGAGAGAGAGAGAGAGAGAGAGAGAGAGAGAGAGAGAGAGAGAGAGAGAGGAGTGTATGTATATGGTACAAGGAATTTGATTAATGATTGTATTGGAAAGAGTTTTGTCATGTGTGGTGACCAGAATATTGTGTTTCAGGTCATGATGTTGGTGTGTCCTGGTTGTCACGTCGGGATGGCCGCCGCCCCAGTCCTACCCGCGGCCCACTGCCTGCCTGCCGCCCACCTCACGGCGGCGGGTGTACAGCCGCCTTACGTCTGCGGCCGGATGTTCCAGATGGGCGGAGCAGCGGGGCTACGGCCGTGCCTGACAGTGCCTCACGACGCCTGCCACGTCATCTGCTGTTTGTCCTGCCCGCACTCCTGCACCGTCCTTCGGCCCTGCGTCGCCTCCGAGGCGCGCAACAGCCTCCACACCTCTGGCGGTGGGCTGTTGGAGGGGCAGGGGGACAACGGACGAAGCACCTCTCCCGACACCAAGATCAACCATATGGGCAGCCACAACCCTTTCTTCACGACCTGTCAGGCTGCCCTGCCGGCTGCCAAGGCGTGCCCCACCAACTGCTTTCTGCCGAGCCCTACGCATTCCCAGCTCGCGCAAGCCGCCTCTCTCAACCCTTTCCTCGTAAGCTCCTCAAACTCCTTACCCACCACTAAAGTTGCCCCGAAGGTGACGCTCACTCCTCCACCTGAACCAGAGAAGAATGACAGCCAGGTCCTCACGGAGACGAGACGCAAGCTGGAGGAAAGTGGCTGGTATCACGGGTCCCTCACGTGGCAGCAAGCCGCGACACTTTTGCGAGACACTCCTGTCGGCACCTTCCTGCTGCGGGATTCAGCCAGTCCGCAGTGCCTCTACTCCCTCAGCGTGAACACCACCAACGGCCCCACTAGCGTCAGAATCCACTACTCCTGCGGCAGGTTCAGACTGGACTGCACCGGCCACAGCCAAAGACACACGCCAGAGTTCACGGGCGTGGTGGAGCTGGTTGAGCACTACGTGAACGTGGCCTCCACCCAGGTGTGGGTCGACCATGAAGGAAACACCTTTAGCCCTATTGACATCAGGCGGCCGCTGCGACGCTCGACCCCATCGCTCCAGCACCTGTGCCGCCTCGCCATCAGCGCCTCCGGCGGGAACACTAAGAGCAGCAGCAGTAGTGACCTGCCTCAAGCTCTACAAAGCTTCCTTCAGGCCTACCCGCACACGGTCTGACACGGGCGATGCGACACGCCCTGTGGGCTTGCTTCAAGAAATACCTGCGCCTGCTCTCGCCATCTTACCCAGTAATCTTGGACTGACTGGGCTGACCTCTGCCCAGCCAAGGCGATGTAAAAGAGAGAGAGAGCGGGAGAGGCTAACGCACAAACTTGACTGCGAGCTGCAGCTGTGGGTGCCAAACGTCTCAAAGTGCATCTGTGATCATCTCAACACATGGTAGCTACTCTAGGACCAACAACCCCGTCACATCCCCTCCCACATGGTAGTATGTCCCCCCAACGCCCTGCCCCACCCCGTCCCGCCCTGAAGGCTGGCTGGGATCAGCTTTTGGCAAATGTCTCATGATCTCATTCCCTCTCCGCCTCCCTATTTCCAAACTCGAGGCTCCCACAAGTACGCTACGAGGACACACTTCCCTACAAATGATTCTGGACTGGACTTGAAGCTCGTGACAACAAATACTTATCGAGATGCAATGGAACCAGAATACTTCCGCCCCGCGGCTCACCTTGACTGTCTCCACCTCTCACTCCTGCCTCACATCCAGGCCCGGGAGGGTTGTTTCCGGGGCACCGGCAGTGAGGTTAATGCGTAATGGACAAGGTTCGCTTGTGCGGGTCGCTTTCATCACTTTTCGGGGAGGGGCAACTGTGGCATGGACCGAACCCTGATGGGCTGCTCTACTGTTAGGGTGACGCCTTATTTATTTAAACGCTTATTTATTTGTAAAGTATTCTCTTATACTCTTCCCGGAGACATGAGTTCCAGTACGACTTGAGGCACATGAAGGGGAAATCAGAGAGACCACGTCGTGTCAGTGTTTACCAGTATTTATCAGAGTTGTACAGGCACGTCATGTGACAGTCGAAAGAGCTTCCATGATGACCTTTAGCTGTCCGGGGTGACGAGGCCTCACTTCTTCTCAGACATATTAGTGTAAGTTACTTTTCGACCAATATATTTAGTATTGTCAAGCAGGAAATATGAATAGAAAAAGTCAGTCACATAACTGGGCTGTGATCCTAGTGTCTCGGGGCGCCGCCGCCGCCGCCACACGGAGCAAAGTGCGTCCTGCAGCAGAAGGCAGCGGTATGTAGGGGGGACGGCGGGGGCTGTGCCGCCACCTGCCTGTCCCTCCACAACTGTGTGTCACCACGGCGGGAACGCAAAATATCCGAGGCGTTCGTGGCATAATCAAAGAAGCCTCACCTGATCGCCGAGCCAGGGTCCCCCGAGCAGGCCGCCATCCTTAGTGACGTCACTCCGCTTACGTTGATGACATCACTCACTGTGGCAAGGCTCGGGAGGCCTCGGCCACGGTGACGCTTCCCCCAGCCACGCCACGCCCCTCCGGCGGCCGGCGACCCCCGCGCCGACACACACTTAGGGGTAATGTGTGTGTGTGTGTGTGTGTGTGTGTGTATGTGTGTGTGTGTGTGGCAGAGGACTCCTGCTGCTACTACTCACCTGCAAATGAGAAAGAACGCTAAATTAGTTTGTTTCATCACGAAGCTGCAACATCAAAAAATAGATAACTAAATACATTGTAAACTCTTCAGTCATACGATGATTTATTTTATAGGAAAAAATCATCTATTTGTTGACGCACATTTGATGTACTTTCTATTACAATTACAATTATTATTATTATTATTATTATTATTATTATTATTATTATTATTATTATTATTATTATCATCATCATCATCATTGGGTTTGTTCTTTTTAATCATTACTTTTCTTTTTGTTATCCTTACTGTCATGTCTTTTTTATCTTTATCATCGGATCACATCAAACTCCAGTGTACTGTTTTAAGTCATCAAGTTCTCTGATCATTCTCGTGTCCGGTGCGTCGTGATTGGTCGGCATTTGTACAGCCTCGTGTGTCTGGCGTCAGGACTCGGGCTTAGGTGTTTGTCTGTGGCTCGTGACGTCCTCTGAAGAGCGACCTCACATGGGTACAAGTGTCACATGGTTTGTACTTACGTGCGTTACCACGTCCAATGTGAATAAATATATTTTTTATGTAATGCTCCTTTTATTCCCACACCACAACACGTTTTTTTTATTATCATGGAGGGAGTTAAGGAGTGTCAGCGAACATAAGGGAAGAGGAGAAGCTGACTGATAAAGGTCTGGGAATAATGAATGATACACCTCTACTACCTGACGTGATTCATGCTAGGACAGAGTGAAGAGGTAGCAATGGGTGGATAAGTTTGGTCTTGAACGTCCTTTGGTGAAATAAGCATAGTCCAAACTTCATACTTGACTCATGAAGGAAGGGAGTGAAGGGGTGTCAGTAAACAACCACGTGAAGGTGATGTATGGCGTTGATGGTGAATTGTAAAGCGAGGTAAGTTGTCCGCAGACCTTAAGTATATTGCTTCTGGTGGTGCTTGGGACGGAAAGTATGAACAATTTCAAACAAGTAATTATGTCAACTTGGGGGCTACAAAGGAGGAGAAGGAGGAGGATGAATTTATGGTGCCCAGTGGAGGGACAATATTGTGCTGGGAAGAGGCAAAGCCAACTGTAAGACGGCAAAGGAAGGAGGACAAAGGGTGAGTGACAGGCAAGTGTTATCAACCTGTCCTTTAGCTACGAGAAAGTGGCATACTTTCACTCCTCAGGTAACGGGAGGCGTGTCCACTTAACAATGTAGTTTCTTAATCCAAGGCTCTGGACATGGGAAGGAGTGTTCTGAAATATATAAAATAATAAAAGAAAAGAAAATGTCAGTTGCGGAAAAGCAAGGATGAGGCAGTCCTCGGAAACTGGTGAGTTGATCGCTGGAGGGCAAGAGGAGAACAATGAGAATATTTTGAAGGAAAGAATAAAAAGAGTAATGTTCTCAATGAGTAAAGGCTTCTCAGGAATACTACCTCTGACTGCACATCATATCCCTAATTGCTGACTCGGGGGTTGGGGCAAAAACTACTCTCAATAATTATTCTAAAGAAACAGAAACGTTTCTTTGACGTCACAAAACACGCAGGATTAAATCATCCATTAGCTCAGAGTAAGGAATTGATGTGCTATTTATTAGTGCTTGAAATGGCAATAAAACCAAAATATGTAAAATTCCATCAACTTAAAGCGGAGGAATCGTCAGATATAAGCAGTTTCGCACTTGAATAATAATTACGTGTAACTAAAGAGGATGGCACCTCCTCCCCGCCTGAAGCTGACGACACGGTGTTCGCGAGAGTCCTTCTGCATTAAATATTTAAATCAATTTCTGTGTTTTTGACGGGGTTCACGTAGAAAACAATTTTTACAAAACTATTGACAACTTAAAAGTCCTGAGAAAATTTGGCCTCTCAGTATAGGGATGACAAGGATTCTGGAATTGTGGACACTTATTGCGATGATTATTTTAATGAGAACAAACTTGAAAATGAGTTCATGAGAGTATCGAGGAAGATGGTGTATATACGACGCTGTTCCCTTTTACTGATGGAATTAAATGGTCTTGATGGAAACTTGATGAGCAAGATCTATTTAAACATAAGTATGGAATTAGTTTTCCCGAGTTTCAACATAAACACTCAATCAGATGAGTCTAGAAGAGAAATCCAATATGATTTAAGTAAACTACGAACTACTCACATCTTTCCTCAGCCACAGACTATCGCTCGTTTAAAATATTCAATGTGCGAGGCAGGTTCATTAGTGGAGTATATTTACAATCTCTCACCCCGCTCCCAGATGCCAACTATACTCAAGGCCGCTGTCCAATTCTGAATGGAGTATGAATCCCATGCGTGCGTTGGCTCCACCCACACACAGCTATGAAGCCAAATTGAATTAACGGGCTACATTCTTAAACATTCCGGCACCCAAGCACACACGTTCCACAAGGCTTTCATAGGACTTCTTTGCCTTTCCAGGGGTAGTTTCATGATCCAGGTGGTAGTTGAACAAGGCTTCTGTACCTTGAACGTGAAAAAAACCCCACTCATGAGAACGGGTTTGATCTCCTTTTCAGACTTTGGAAATAGTTATATGTGAGGGCGAGACGTCTAATAAGCATACCGACCAATGACTGTTTGCCTCATCGACTCCCTTTTTCATACTGACTGTCTTTAGATCCTACCTGTCATTCCGCCACAGTAAGAGGGAGAGCGGAGATCAGGACGTATTAAGGGTAAGGAAGACAGAGGGGAAAGTGGGGGGGAGGAGGGGGTTCGTGTCGCGTGTCGGGGAAGCAGATCTGTCTGGTGCCCTACGTGACTGGCATATGCACCCTCAGTAATCCTCTCTCTCCTCGTGGCAAGGTCTCGGGCGGGCGTGGCTGGCCTTCCTCCAAGCCCGTTACCTAACCCAGTCATACGCGCTGGCCACTAGTTCCTGGTGGTGATGACTTCCTAATGTTAAACAGGAAAAGTTTGGTCCGGGAAGTCTGGTTTAAAGGGGTTGAGTTCAGGAGTACAGATGATGATGATGATGGTAATGGTGGTGGTATTAATGCTAAGCTTTTACTAGGAATAATGAGTTAGAACCATCAACCAAATACACTCCCTCTCTTTCTCCCCTTCAACGCTTCCTCTGTACTGGGTAAGAGAATGACTGACTGGCTGAATGAGTGACTGCCCGACTGACTGAATGAGTGAGTGACTGACTGGCTAACAAGGCGCCAACAAGCGGCGTTCTTGACTCTGTTCATTGTGGTGATGCTCTTCTGGGAAAACTGCTTCATCCTGAGTGTGTGCGTGCGTTGTGTTGCGAGTATGTGTGTGTGTGTGTGTGTGTGTGTGTGTGTGTGTGTGTGTGTGTGTATGCGCGCACACACGAGAAAGAAAACTAAAACAAGACAATAAACTAACAAGCGTGACATCGGCGCCACACCTACTAAGACTATCAACCAATGAATGTGTTGCGTGCCAAGGGTCGAGGCCAGGGAGAACATAGCTGACGGGGGGCTTCACTGGCAGCACCACATCGCTCACGTTCTCAAAATGTGACGCTTCAACATCATGCGAGGCGCTGAAGGTCGAGTACCAGGAAGGGGAATTAGGCTGCGGACGGCTCGTAGATCAAAGGGGTGCCATATATGTCTGGCTCTTTTATGGCGTCAGACGGAGGCAGAGAAGAAAAGTCATGTCTGTGCGGAAACGTATTTTTGAGCTAGAGTATATAGCTATTTTTCTAATTTCTTTTTTACGACTCAATTTTTGGAGGCTATTGTAAATGTGTTAATGTTTATTTTTTTCATAACTGCCAAGAAACAGCGCTCTGATATTAAACAGGAAAAAAAGAAGAAAAGGAAGAAGAGGAAAAAGAAGGAGAAGAAGAAAAAGAAGAAAATGAAGAAGATGAAAAGAAGAAAATGATACTGATAATAATAATAATAATAATAATAATAATAATAATAATAATAATAATAATAATAATAAGAAAAAAAAAGAAGAAATAGAAGAAAATAATAAATAAAAGACAAAGAAAAGGACGAAAAAGAAAAAAAGAAAAGAAAAAGAAGTAAAAAGACAAGGAGCCTGGCATGCGGTCCCTTCCACCCCAGCTATGCCCCACGTGGTGTTCCCCAGCTCATCGGCCCTCTTCAGCCTGGGGGATACACGTCCGGGAAAGGCCCCCACGCAACGCTCTCTCCGCGGCCCCGTGTGAGCTGCGCGCCGCCGCCCTCACTCCTCCAAGAACCGCATTAACTCATCTAAGCTGGAACGGCCAACCGGGAAACGGGCAGATGCGGTGTTGATCGGCGGGACCTTTGACGGATTTGTTTCAATGACGCTTTCCTGCAAGTATACAATTTGGCTCTAATGATGGGGTTGAATTGCCTTCGTAACCATTTCTTGAGGTGGGGTTTCTATAGCCTGGAAGAGGGTGGTTCACTGGTGACCAAAGTTGAGTGTTACCTCCAACCTAATAAAGTCGAACTGATAACTTAGTCAATATTTGTTATCCCTCAGTCCTCTTGTATTTCTGGACACCTTTTCTCTTCTGCCTCAGTCGATTTTAGGACACCAGTTTCAAGTAATAAAAGAAACATACCAAGTTCGATTTGACAACATGATGAATACCCGAAATTGACCTCTCTTTTGGCTACTCTTTACTTTTTACTTTTGTGGGAGCGGCGAGTAGCGGGCTTTTTTTGCACCCTTTTTGTTGCCCTTGAGCCGTATCCTTTAATGTAAAAAAAAAACCTTCTGTAATATCTCTTCTTTTCCTATTATCTTCTCTATCCATATCTCCGCCTCGACATTTAGGATATCCGTTTCAAGTGATAAAGTTCAAATTAATGGCGTCAAGACTAGTCGTTCTCTCTTAAACATCTTATTTTATATTTTATTTGTCTTATTTCACTGTGCTGCCTCGGCCTCATGATTGTGATCACGTAATGTCGGCAGGCGCCTCTTCGTCATCAGTAAGCAAGGCCGTTCGTGTTGACGCTACGCATTGCACAAGAGAGGCTGACGCGGTTCATGCTCGTCCTTTTGATAAGCGTCGCAAGTGTGAGGCAAGCGCATAGCATTTCATCCACACTTCTCCTGGTCCTCAATTTCGTCATGCGGGTTGTGAATATTTGACGAACTTTCCTCGTCGCAAGTGGGCAAACAAGCTATGAGTATTGCGAGTCATGGAGTAATGGAAATCCTACCCCCGTGACCTTTAAAGCAACACAATAACGTTCTGAGAAAAACACACACCTTCAGAAGAGGCAACTCAAGGAAGAACAAACACACAATAAAGTCTAAAAGCATTCCTCGTTTACAGTCAACAACCCTCAACTCATCCTCTCTAGTTTTATCTTATTTTCTATTCTGCCCCATGATGAGGACGATACTTTTTTGGGCACCTGCTCTTTAGAATACAAACAAATCGATTCAAACATTCAAAGTCATGTACCTTTCGTCTTTATCTCTTGAATGATGTTTGTCTACTCAGCGACAACCATCCCTATGCGGCTCAGAGTATCTTCCTCTCGTGCCTGGTTTTATAGAACAGCCCCTTTCAGTTTAACAATTAGACGCTACCACAAACTTCAAGGCGTGTCATGTATACGAAACATTTTTCTTTTCTTGGAGTGAATCTTGAAACTCGCGATACGTTGCGACACTGTACTCATTAAAGTTTGAAGTTGCATTTGAAGTTAGGATTGACAGACGGCATCCTCGTAATCCCAGCTATTCAATCGCCCAAAATAACCAGTCATTGGCGCGGCTTAAGAAACACTCACCTCGGCACTCCATCACTGAGTCAGCTGACCACTTGCCTGGCGCCATTGTGAAGGTCAGAATGATCTCTCTCTCTCTCTCTCTCTCTCTCTCTCTCTCTCTCTCTCTCTCTCTCTCTCTCTCTCTCTCTCTCTCTCTCTCATTTCCATAATATGTACCAAGCAAATAATGTTTTCATCAGCTTCCACACAGGATTCGTCCCGCATACTGACGACGGCTCGGCAGGCTGTGTTAACACGTTCGGGCTCTTCCTGGAATGTGAGCACCTTCATGTACTGCCAAGTGTGGGAAGCTCATGTGCGTCTTTGATATCTACTGTAATGACTCCATATTCTACGTTATTTGTTATACTGCTATGGTCTACGTCAACTGTTATGATGAAAATACGTTCGGTGTTACTCGATCATTGTAATGACATAAAGGCCTACGTTATTTGTTAGTATGATGAATTGTTTGCATGTTTAGGATAATTATATTGCTATTTATTATTATAACGCTATTATCCATGCTATTGATCAATATAATATAAAGTTGTTGTTAAAGAGTTACTCCCTCCTAAAAGGAAGGAGCACGGGCCTTTGCCAATGGCGGCCCGTAGCAGGACAGACCGACTCTATCGGCTGTCGTCAGCCGAGCCGACCAAGTCGGTGTGTCGACGAGGACTGGTGTGTCTCTGATATAAAGCTTAGCACTGTTTATTTGTTAATATTATGCTCTATGGTATTTAATATAAAAATAGGTTTATGGTCTATGAGCAAAACTAATTACAATTGTTGAGTGGTCTCTACTCCCAGGGTCAAAGAGAAGTGATTGATTTCATGTGTATGGAGAGCTGCTCTGAATTTCACGCTGCACCCATTGCATGAAAACAACAATAACAAGTACTGCTTCAGTTTACGGTTCACACATTTATATAATTTACTGTTTCCTCTTTAGCCTTTCAGGTTTATCTGCTTCAAAAAATTAATGTAACGAGCCAAAGAAGGATCTACAATAAGAGGTGATCATAATATTTAGAAACCTAAGAAAAAATAACTAATGCAGTGCGTGAACCTTGGTCAATATAATCATAGGAATTTATAACGAGACTCATTGGTCAGTGATTAAATTTCACTTAATCTGGAGTAATCCATTTAGCTTCTCATTTTTCACCTTTTGCATGAAAATTTTATTTACGGCAATGCATTCCAATCCTAAATGTTCGTTTCCTCCGGAGAGGGAAGATTGGCCCTTGTCTAGCGACGGCCCATTAAAGGACATTGTTGTTGTTGTTATTGTAGTTGTTCAAAGATTTTGTCCCTCCGCAGAGGGGCCATGGGCTTTTGTCGGGTGGCGGCGCACGAAGAGGGTGGCGACAAACTAACTCTATCGGCTGACACCGACCAAGTCGAATTGCCGACGAGGACTGGCGTGACTCGTTCCTTTAGTTTTCAGGGCGATGACATTGATTAGATTATTTATATTTTTATACGTTCAACTCTATTACTCCATCCGATGACATTTAAATTCTCTATTGCCATTAAGAAGATGAATTAACTTCAAAAAATTATCATTGAAAAAAATAAAGGTAACAATGAGCCCCATTCAGAGTGAGCTGATAGATGAAGGGTTTGATAGATTTATTGGGGCGTACATGTCGATAAAGAGGAACACATCCCTAGCGAAGGTTCGCCACACTACACAGCAGTCCGGCCTCCAACACCCGCCAGGGAGAACGCGCCACACAGAAAACACGGCAGTGGCGGGGAGACCACGCGAAGGGACGGGGCGGGGACAACCTTCAGCATCGGGTGTGTAAGTGTTCAAGGGGCAAAGTCTGCACTGTGGGAAAAGAACGGAGTAGACTTAGTGTTACCAAACCCATTAATCCAAAAGGGGGGCCGAGGGACCGATAGTTTTACACGGGGGACGGTTAAGGCCAAAATCTTCTCCAGGAGGATGTCATTCCCCGCATCCCCCTCAGCTCGATCCTTGTATATAATTTCATTCCCATTAGTACTCATCAGGAGAAAAAAAGTGAGAAAAAATGGGCATCATACATGAATAATGGCGATTTCCAGACTAAAGGCCGTATTAACCCTTTATTGAGAGTGCCTTATTCTTGCAGCTCGGCCAATTCTCCAGTATTTTTTTTTCTTGTACGAACTATTAGGAATGGTGTGTACATGCACACATTGGAAAATATGTCCAATACTGAAATGTTAAAAGTAAATACATATGATAAAATCATAAAAGCAAAGTCATCCTACTCTGACTACTTCAATAAGAACATCGTGTTACGCCATAATTTTTCAGCCCTTGGTCTGTTTTCTGTGCCATAAAATAATAACAAATAATCCCATCAAACGAGACACGTCAGTCCTCGTCGGCAGACCGACTTTGTCGACTCGGCTGTCGTCAGCCGATAGAGTCGGTCTGTCGACACACTGCTATACGGGCTGCTATAAACTGGCAAGGGCCCGTGCTGCCTCCTGTCAGGAGGGAGCAATCCTTGAACAACAATTCATCAAATCATAAAAAAAGAACGAGAAAAAAATATTCTACGCATGAAACTCTGATTTTAACGATTTTAACACTGCGAAAACAAAGCATTTACAACAATATACGAAATTCCTACTGAGTATTTCAGTAAAGTCGTTAACTGCAGTTTGTGTTCACGCCTTCCACAGTAAGCGATGCTACTCGATTGGTGCGCCACGAGGGATGGATCAGGACGGCTGTGAATGGTGAGCCTAAAGCATGTAAAGCCGCTGAAAGGGAGGCGACGCGTGTGTTCCCCGTGGATCTGAAGGGAAGGGCAGGCTGGCAGCGCATCAAAGGTGGATGTAAGCGACGCCATGCAGGTAATCCAAAATCAGCTGAAGTATTATTGGTCACAGACAAACTGAATGAGCATCGCATCAAGTACTCACTTTAGTATTACTACAATGTTTTCTACCTCGCAAATTATACCTCCTGTAAGCTTTTAATCCTTCATAAGCTCAGATACAGAATGAATAATCTCTCATATAATACTGAAAGTACGTTTGCTCCATAAATCCCTGCCATGTAGACTTTTTTCATAGGACCATAATATTTTTGGGTATCTCTCCGTAAACTTATTTAGGATGTCAAAAGAACTTCCTCCTTTTATCCCTGTTCATGACAGTTTCAAGACGAACTTCGAATAAAAAAATCATCACCATCATCTTTAATATCACTCCATTCTTGTTCTTATTCTTATTATCAATGAATATTTGTCTTTAATCTGTACTACACGCGTGTCCCTTAATTTGAATTACATGTTTACCCTGTGACAAGTGTAGTTCCGAGAATTTTTTCCCGGGAAATAAACAGCAGTGAGTTGGGTACACGTTTGGTACGCAGCCATGACAACAACACAACAAGCACTGCCCCAGCACCAGGACAAAGCATCCTCTTCTCTTTGTTAGCAGCACTAGTATTTCTCTGATCAGTAAAACATTAAAGACCTGTTATAATGAAGCCCGCAAACCGTAAGTGGCAGAGTATAAATATCCTCACTATTTTAATACTCCGATAGCCTGAACACACTCTTCCATCAGCGAGGTACGGTTTTATGGTAGGTTTAAAACAGTCTTTCTTTACGTTACATCCATTATACTTTCGTTTCCTCTGCCCGAGCCACGAGAGACACTGCAAGAACTTAAACACATTATTTATTTTGGTGGCTTCTACAAAACAATGAAACCACACTAAACATTATCCCTTTGTCTGATTTATTTTTCGATAAGGTAGTATTTATTTTTCTTCATGCGGTTGGTGCTTAGATTCTGCCAGATCACAAGTTATTTCCCTTGTGCCTATGTTCTTCATAAACTCGTATTTTACATCTTGACTCCCTTCCTCATTTCAGCTTTGCCTTCCCCGAGTCATGACAACTTAACAGGGAGAAAGCAATTTTGATTTTAATGTCTCTGTTTTCTTATACTAATACTAAGCAAGCACTCCAAGCCTCCATGTGTTTCTATAGGTAATTCCCTACACGAAGCTCACACCCGTTTTAATGTTTGATGTGTTTATCGAGTCTGAGGGGAAGGAGGATTCGTGTAGCAGCTGGTTTGCACAGAATTAAATGTATTATTGTATGCATATTACGAGCATCTTACTCTATCGACTGCACGTTTATACAATAGCGCTTATTAACCTCTTAACTGCGGATTCCCTACCAGAAGACCTCACCAAGCTACAGTAATGGAAAAAAAGTGGCTGCTACAATACAATGAAGAAAAATGTAAAGTCCTGCACCTTGGGAGGAGAATCCAGCATACCAATATCACATGGGAAACACTCCACTATCCACCAAAGAGGCAGAGAAGGACCTGGGACTATATTATCCTACCAGGCTACCAGGGAAGGCAAAATACGTGCCAATCGCAGCGGACAGGTTAAACTAGAAAACGAGATTAGACTATTACCTGTCGACTCAAAAGTTACTGGATATTTAGTGCAACTGAATGATGGTTGATTATATGTTGAAATAAAGAAAAATCAAATTGCTTATAGGAAATGTGAACTAAATCTACCTAGACGTGGTGAAGTAGTTACCGTGCTGCAATAACCTAGTGGGACAAAGAAAGACATATGTAACCAAACTGTAAAGGTCTATTAGTGGTGGGAAGTCGAAGAGAGTTGGCCCCTTCCCTCCACCCCACACACATACACACACACTCACATTGCCACAAGTCAGCACGGTGGTGGGGTGGTAGGCTGCTGTTTGTCCCACCCTAAAATGATGCGACGTTTCAATCAACGGCCCCTAATACCCGACAGCGAACGAGTGCTTGGCTATGAGGAGAATGTCAGACTGATTGATAGACGGACTGATGAATAGGCAAGACATGTAGTTAAGTAGGAAAACAGGATAGATAAAAGTACATGGATAAATATGGAAATCTATGGAAAAAACAACAACAAATTCTTAGATGCAGACATAGATAGACAAACAGATAGATTGGCATATAAAGATGAATAGTTAGAGAAGTATATAGATAGATAGATAAATATAGACAGACAGAATAGACGTAAGGTAGATTGACATGTAAATATAAATAGTTAGATGAACCGATAGGCATAGATAGACAAATATAGCCATAGCGTATGAGTAAGGTGGGGCCACTGGTAGTAAGAGAGGAAGGGAAGCAAAAGAAGAAGAATAAAGGGGCGCAAAAGGAAGGCAAGAAGGAAGAGCAAGAGTAGGCGAGAGAAGAGTGTGTCTTATCTCGTTGTTAGGCGCAGCATCTTTGGTTTACAGACGCTCGTGCCTTTAATAGGAAAGAGGGATGATAAAAAAGATGAAGAGGAGGAAGAAGAGGAGGGAGAATACGTAAAGGAAAGGGAGGAGAATGCAAGGAAGAAATGAAGGATGATGTGAAGTAAGTGGAGGAGGAAAAGAAGAAGAAGAAGAAGAAAGAGAAAGAAAGAAAAATAAGAAGAGAAAGAAAGAAAAAAAGATAGGAAGAAGAAGAAGAAGAAGAAGAAAAAGAAGAAGAAGAAGAAGAAGAAGAAGAAGAAGAAGAAGAAGAAGAGATATGAGGATAGGTAAGGAAGAAAAAAGAAAAATACCAAAGCCAGAAAGGCAGAAAAAAAGAAAAAAAGTGACATGCAGAAAAGAAGGAGGAGGAGGAGGTGACAGCGGAGGAACAGATGTCAAGCAGCTGTCTCTCTCTCTCTCTCTCTCTCTCTCTCTCTCTCTCTCTCTCTCTCTCTCTCTCTCTCTCTCTCTCTCACAAAAGCTATTCATACTCCTCACACCATTATACGAAGAATACAGTATTAAAACTAATGATAAAAAAATAGTTTCAGTAATATCGTTCCCTCGCAAAACAGAATTAAAAACGACCAAAGCATTATATTGACGTTTTATCACGAACACACGAATTTCCTAACATTGCTTTTTACTTCTCATATTCCTTTTTTTTATTACAGGCAGAGGCAGACCAAAGGCTATGATAGAAAAGCCCACGAAATCCAACTCCCACAAAGACAAAAGAATATTCTAAAAATAACAACACCAAAAAAAATAAACTGTGCAAACCAGTGACCAACGTAACATGTCTCACAAGGCCACAGACACACACACACGAAAAAAAGAAAAGAAAAAGCCAACATCTGTATTGCTTTTTCTCTTTTTCTGCACGCCTTGTTTTCGGCAGCCTTGGTCTTCATTCCGCGGCGGATGTCCGAATATTTCTCTGTTTCCTCCGCTTCCCTCCGCACACCCTCCCCGCGCACCGGCAGCACCAGCTCGCACTCATACCCAGGCGCTGTCCTCCCGTTGCCTTACTCACCCTACGATTGTTTTTTTTCTGTCTCACTTTTTTCACCGAACTGTTCCGCTTGACTATAAAAATTGATTCACTTCTTTTCAGGTTACGTATCTGTTTATTTTCAGTGTTTTTTTTCTTTATTCATAGCAAGATTATCCACATTGCAAACGCCAAAAAAATGAATACTTGAGACTTTATATTAGGAAAAGCGTTCACGAATTTGTAGTACGATTCAACTTCTCGCATTACTTCTACATAGCAATCCCTTTCTTGAAAATCCACAAAATACATTCAACTAGGGAGTATACTAACTAATGCAAGATTTAGGCATTATATACTGGAAACGTCGAAGAGTGAACGTGGCAGTACGGAATAGCGAGTCTCTGAACAAAGAAGAGCTGGGTCATGGCACTCTATGGACGAGGGGACGGCGGCTTGACCCTCCCTTCAAGTATTTCGGAAGTCACCTTCAGCTCTCTCAGTGATTGGCGGGTTAGAGTCAGCGCGGAAATGACGGTTGCCACGAAGTCATACGATAGATGTTACGAAATAATCTTGTCCATCAATGTTTCTTTTCTACTACATTCATGGGTAAAGAAAGACAAATATAAAACAACTAATAATGCAGAGATGGACACGTGACCTACATTCATACATACATACGTACATACAAACATACACCCACCCACCCATCCACCAACACACACATATACATACACACACACACACACACACACACACACACACACACACACACACACGTGCATGTATATACCGCGTACTCTAAATCATTGGCTTGCAACAGGTGGTAAGCTTATTGAATGTGCGTCCTAAATCACACATATCATACCAAATCCCTCACACACACACACACACACACACACACACACACACACACACACACACACACATCTGACGAACATTTCACCGATACTCTGGGCGTCACGCGAGCCACAGGTGTGACAGGTGGCCGGGGCAGGCGCGACACCTCCTACGTGAACAGTATCGACCGACGGACTATTGGCTGTTGGTGAGGCGAAACGGACCCACCACGTGTAGAGTCCGCGCTCCCTGCACTGACTGTCTTCCCATTAACTGCCACGACCCTCTGCGATAGCGTATTCAAGCCCCCAGACATCAATCCAAGGTCCCCGTTCTGACTTTTCTCGCTATGTCACTAAACCCTGCGGAACCTTGTAGACACGCCCTGAGAAATGAATCCAGGCTGCTTCTTCTGACACTATTCCCATTAACTGCCACGACCCTCTATGATAGCGTATTCAAGCCCCCAGACATCAATCCAAGGTCCCCGTTCTGACTTTTCTCGCTATGTCACTAAACCCTGCGGAATCTTGTAGTCATGTCTGACCACTCTCATTGCCTGTCACGAACCACTGCGGGATCTTGTAGTAATGCCTTTATAAATGAATCCACTCTGCCCATGCTGACTCTTATCGCCACGTGAATATGTAATTACCACCACCACCACCTCACGGAAAAAAAAAAGATATGTCCACATTCCCCATGATCTTTATTCTACTTTACAAACAAACACAATTCGTGGGAGCTAAGTGCCGACTCCTAATAAATACGTTGGTGTGATTAAATATATAAACAAAACATGGAGTCTGCAAGATATCACTTCCTCTATACAAGGCAACCAATCCTAACCAATCGCCGCTAAAATTCCTTATCCACGAATTTATCTAATCTTTCCTTGAATTTACATACTCTTCTTTGTGTATCTTTAGGGATATCTATTTAATCTCAGAATCCCCCGCCTTTATCAGAGCAATTTGTAGTATTTGATGAGCAATAAAGGTTGGAAGGATGAAGGAGGGAAGGGGCAGGAAGGGAGGAAGGGAAATTAATATATGCGTAGCTGAAAGTTATTGATGAAGGGAAATATATTTAAGACCGGCCGGCACACACTCATGAACGGGTGAATGAGATGATGGATGAGTCAAGAGGTGGATTGATGGGTGACGAGTTGGATAGATGGATGGATACGAGGGAGGGAAAGTCTATAATGTGAGAAGGTGGTAGAGGGAGGAGGATTAAGGGAGAGAATGATGAAGGAGAGGAGATAGAGAGGGGAGAAGGGAAGGAGAAAAGGGAGAGTTAAAGAGGGAGATAGAGGAAGGGAGAAGAGAGCGTGACCTTTCATAGTTCTGTTGGATCATCTTCATCAAGCAGGTAGGCTGTCCATTCTTCCTCTTCCTCCTCCTCCTCCTCCTCTTCATTTTCCATCCCCTCTTTCTTCCCTTTTCCTCCTTCATCTCCTTTTACGGCTCTTCCTACTCCTTATCCTTTTCTCCCTTCCTCCTTTTCCGTTTATTACGTTTCCTTCTCTCCCCCTTTCAGTATTACCACCTCTTCTTCCTTCTCCTCCTCTTCCTCCTCCTCAACCACACCCACCATCATCATCATCCTCTCTTCTCCTCCTCATTCATTTGAACCACCACCACTGCTCCTCCTCCACCTCCACTTCCACCTTCTCCTCCCTGGCCGCAATGACAAATGGTAATCGCAGGTCATAAGAGACACAGGCTTATTCAGGGTCACATGAAGGACGTAAAATTTTTGATTATAAATATTAAACCCAAAGACCTTTAAGAGGGGAGTGTCAGGAGGTGAAGTGAAGTTCGGGTTAAAGTATTTACCTGTGATATTTTTTTTTTTTTTGAGGGGGAGGTTTAGGTTAGGTACTGCATAAATTAGGGTTATATGAAGGCCACTAAAATGAGGTTATAATTATTAAGAAAAAAAATGGTGGGGGGATGGGGAAAATTAGATGTGAATTTAAGGAACGATTTTTTTTGGTTTCTTATTATTTTGAGGGTATAAGGCGAGTTAATAGTAGTTGTTGATTTCTTTTTTTTCTTCATATATATTTCAGAAGCGTTTATTTTTTTGTTAATTCCGCTTTGCTGGGTATAGATTGAAGAGTTAGATATTACACATTTGAAATCATTATCATTATCATCATCAATATCAACAGTGTTACCCAAAATTAGCGAATTTCAGGCCTTTCTAATGTCTTTCATCTCTCTCTCCCTCTCTCTCTCTCTGACATAAGTGTGTTCAATCCGTTCTCATCAGCTTTGTCAATGGTCCTTATTTCACCTTCCCACCTTTACTTTTTTTCATGTTTAATTAAGGTTAGCGTAGTTAGAGCGAAGTATATAATAAAGTTCACTTCCATTAACCATTTTTTTAATCTATAACGTCAAACTACTCAGCACACGCATTAAACTGTCCTGGAAACTCTCATCGTACATACATTTCCATAAGCAGCTTCATTTCACATTTCACCCGGGGTCAATGAACGTCCCTGACCCATTTCCACGAACTTTTTTTAACCTTGACTCAGATTCGTGACGAGACAGGCGAGGGGGGACGGATCTCAAATGTCCACACACCTTCCAATCCTCGGCTTTATGGAGGAGGAGGAAGACAGGTTAAAATGTCTCTCCCTTTGCTGCGTTTCCGGTGCTTTTTGACATCAAGTTTAAGTTCGGAATTGCCAGACGCTTCCTCCCATCACATCAACTATTTCCAAAGGCCAAAGAGGAGATCAGTCGGGTTCTAATGAGTGTTTTCTTAGGTTCACGGTACAGGAGAAGGGTGAAACTACGTCCAGGGTCATAAAACTACCCCTGGAAATGCCCAGGACTCCAACGAAAGCCTAGTCAAATATATGTGGACTGGGCACCGAAATGCTTAAGTGATTTGACTCTCCTATCCCAGCACTAGGCAACAGCCAGCAAGTAGCGCTGAGTCATAAAATTAAGGACGTAATGGGCTTAATTATAATGGAGAGAGGGAAGGAATGTTGTGTTAGTATTCAGAGAGGGAGAGTAAATAATGAGTAGAAGTCTTACATAATATTTTACAGCGCTAATCTTGTTGTTCCTAATGGGCTGTTTTCTCACAAGGGACACAGTGGTAATTTAAAATGATGCAACCTTATCACACAATTCTTGAGTAAAAATAGTACAAACGTTTTCCTTATATATCGCTACACCCTATATGAGTTGCCAACCTAATCTAAAGAACACGTTTATAAGAGAAAAAGAAACACGTGAAAGGAAGAGCGAGCAATGGTTTCTGTAATAGTTTCTTTGAGTGAGCGGAAAGTGCGTGCAAAGAGAGAAGTATTAGCAAGACGAGCTGCATAAAAAAAACAAAATATCTGTTTCTCACTTTCAGCAGTCAGTCGTGGATGCTGCTGACACGGTGAGGGTGAATACATATCTCTTATCTTACGTTAATTCATTGATCAAAGAGCGCCACTTAATAGTATATCTGAAAAATTGTTAGATAGCTACTCTCTCTCTCTCTCTCTCTCTCTCTCTCTCTCTCTCTCTCTCTCTCTCTCTCTCTCTCTCTCTCTCTCTCTCTCTCTCTCTCTCTCTCTCTCTCTCTCTCTCTCTGACACACAATTAATTATATGTGTGTGTAAGTGTGTGTGTGTGTGTGTGTGTGTGTACATCCAAATATTAGGATGGAGACACGCACACAAGGAATGCTCTATATGGGGCCGTCACGTGCACACACACCATTTGTCTCTACTGACGGCCGCTATCAACAGGCACTCACCAGGCTGTCATTAGGTCTCAGAAAACCCCTCCTGTCTCATGTGATCACTGTACATTTTCTGGGTATATTTCATTCTTTTCCTCTCTTCCTGTGGCCTCAAAAATGTGTGTGTGTGTGTGTGTGTGTGTGTGTGTGTGTGTGTGTGTGTGTGTGTGTGTGTGTGTGTGTGTGTGTGTGTGTGTGTGTGTGTGTGTGTGTGTGTGTGTGTGTGTGTGTGTGTGTGTGTGTGTGTGTGTGTGTGTTTATTTTCTTGCATGGGGCACGGCCGGCAGCGCTCTATAACCACCCCACAGAAGTTAACGCTTTGAGGATTAAAGTGCTCCTGGGTCATTAAGATAATTCACCCTGTCACGCCCTTTCAAACAATCCGACAGAGGTGAGCAGCGCCCGAGCAGCGATTTGCGTGCAGTGGGCATGCAGAGGCGAGGGCGTCCGGGAGGCTGATGGGGATTCTGTTTGCTGGGAGGCTACATTTAGCAGGCAAATTGGATCTGTCCACCGGGCGTCAAATGGAGAGGAAGCATGATGGAGCCGGCCAAAAGAATTCTCCTCCATCAAGCCAGACTTCTGGTTTGTTTACTTACGAAAGACGGTTATGCAACGAATCTTTTAGCGAACGACAACTAAACATTTAAATCAAGAACTAACTGATGCATCGGTTTGTAACACTAATTGTCTATCGATACTATTTTGTAGCTTTTTTTATTAGGTACGGTCTGTCACAATGAATCTTCCTTTTACCTCTAACTGGCGTAAAATATCTCATGCAAAGCAATAAGTCTGTGTTCGACCTCAGGGAAGGTCATTGCGATCGTCCTTCCTACTTCGCTGAGTAAACGCTTTAAGTGACAAAGATGTTTATTTGGCCTCGAGCTCTTCCGCAGTCACAGGTTCGGCAGGTCTGGCAGGCACTCGAGGTATGAAGTGAGGAAAGAGTTGGGAGGGAAAGTGCACCGCCATATTTCTCACAGCACAGGGCATGATACTGTTAATCGACAAGGGATTGAGATGGAAAAGCGGCTACGAATTCGTCAGGTCTGGCAGCCACTCGAGATATGAGGTGAGGAAAGAGTTTGGAAGGAAAGTGCACCGCCATAATTCAAACAGCACAGGGCATGATACTGTTCAAAGACGAGGGAGTGAGAAGGAAAAGCGGCTATGAGTTCGTCAGGTCTGGCAGCCACTTCGGGTATGAGGTGAGGAAAGAAATGGGAAGGGAAAGTGCATCGTCATAATTCTAACAACGCAGGGGATGATATTATTCAACAAGGGAAAGAGGTGAAAAAGAGGCGTTTATTAACATTATCCTATTAGCACTGAGCAGAATACTGTATATGGATAAGAGAGAGTTGAAAGGGAAGCTGCATCGACACCATAATAATGCAACACGGACCAAGATTCTACATACAACGACATGAGAAAAGGAGAAGGAATGGAGCGTAGTCATCAGTGGAGCGTAGTCATCACTTACAATACAGAACATGACTCCACACAACGAGAATGAAGGAATGAGAGGAGGGGGAGAAAAGTTGCGTCATCATCATCATCATCATCGTCTTCATTCTAAGAAATATGAGTGTACAACAAGACTTTCATGAATGTTCAGAGTTAGCTACATCATCAGAGCTAAATACGAAATCGGTTAATGTGTTTTTTTTTGTTGCAAGGCCAAACCGAGGCACGTCACACACACACATACACACACACACACACACACACGCACCCTTCACCCCCCGTCCTCACCCCACACACCAAACATATCCAGGAGAAAAGTGAGAGTATCCACCAATCACAGCCGTTCTTATCACCTCCCACACACACACACATACACACGCACACACGCACACGCCAACACAAGCAGAAGAGGAACATACCAGAGCAGCAGCTACGCATATATTCCATCCGTTGTTATCACCTCCCCCCAGCAGCCTGCGTGTTACTACAGTATACATAATTACAAAATATAACGAGCCTTTCCCAACGACCTACCGCCATTAAATCACAGCTCACCCTCCCTTACCCCCTTTCAACAAACCTCCTCCTCCTCCCCCAGCCCTTACCTTCACCTAAAACTAACAACGCCGTCTCTTCGGTAAGCTGCAACACCCAGGCTCGTTCCCACGCAACCATTAGCAGCGAAGGACGAAAGAAAATTGGACGGTAATTGGGTCGGGGTGGTGATGAAGGGGACAGGAGGAAGAGGGGGACGGGGAATCGTTTCTAAGCCTCCCATATAGAAGACCCGTAACGTGGATCTGTGTGCGTGTGTGTGAGTGTGTCTGCGCGTGTGTCCTTGTGTGTGTGTGTCCGCCCTTCACCCCCCCGCTCCTTTCGCCTTCTTCCTGCATGAGGGTCACGGTCAGCTGGGCGCCAATGTTAAGGACGCTGTCGATCATCTCTAGTGTTCCTCTTAATATCGCCTGGCGCACACGTCGCTCCGTTGCCCTCCCCTTCCTGCTTTCCTTATTTACGCCACTTATAAACCATCAGTGCAGCGGGCGAAGGAGGGATGAATAAGAGAGGAGGAGGAAGGATAGATAGATAGAGAAAGGAAGGAAGAGAAGAGAGGGAGGGAGGGGAGGAAGGATAGATGGAGAGAGAGGAAGGAGGAGGGAGGAAAGAGTGTGCTGGGGGGATGAAGTCACAAAGAGACAAAGTAGAAATTGTGAGACGGAAAAAGAATCTCCGGAAGCACGTGAACGAGGATAAGAGGGTTGAGAATGAAGATGAAGAGGAGGAGGAAGAGGAGGAGGAAGAAGAAGAAAGAGAGTAGGAGGAGGAAGAGGAGAGAAGAGGAGGAAGATGAGGACGAAATTCAGCAGTCACGACAGATGGAGTGAAGCTTCCATAATAATAGTGTTCATAACTGACGCGTGAGAACCGAAGAATTTATTTTTTTTCGTACTCGGCTAGCATACCATTCTCTCTCTCTCTCTCTCTCTCTCTCTCTCTCTCTCTCTCTCTCTCTCTCTCTCTCTCTCTCTCTCTCTCTCTCTCTCTCTCTCTCCTTCGATCGCATTTCAGCTTCTTTCTTTACCGTTCTTTCCCTCCCCGCCAGTCTTTCCCCGAAGATTTTAACAGACTGGTCCTTGGGGCGTGGAGAGGCTCGGTCCTGGAGTGGAGGGGCGGAGGAGAGAGAGAGAGGGAGGAACAAGTGAGGACGGAATGAATTGCTTGGATACGCAGTAGTGAAGGAGAAAGGGCCAAGGCTGACGGAGGAGGAGAAGGAGAGGAGGAGCAGATGAAGGAGGGAGAGCCACGGTTGAGGTAGGAAGAGGAGGGTGAGGATGAGCAGGAGGGGAAGGTGATGAAGGATCTGGGAAGGGCTGAGAGAGGAGGCACAAAGTGGTTTGTGAGGGCGAAGGGCACCTGCACATTAGCGAGAGAGCGAGAACAGGGAGCAATTTAGTGAGTGTCTGCATGAAGGAGGTGGAGGAGGACGCGGAGGAGGAGGAGGAGGAGGAGGAGGAGCGAGCAGCAGAGTCTCCGTCCTGACCAAGAAGGGTGTATGCATGAAGGCAGGGCGGGGCAGGGCAGGGCGAAGCAGGGCAGGGAAAGGGAGGGCAGGGCAAGGCAGGGCAGGGAAAGGGAGGGCAGGGTAGAGAAGAGCAGGGAAGAGGAGGGCAGGGCAAGGCAGGGCAGAGAAGGGAAGGGCAGTGCAAGGCAAGGCAGGGAAGGGAAGGGCAGTGCAAGGCAAGGCAGGGCAGGGAAGAGAAGGGCAGTGCAAGGCAGGTCAGGGAAGGGGAGGGCAGTGCAGGGCAGGGCAAGGAAGAAGAGAGGAATCCCCCATTCCGTCAAGGGGACACAATGCTGCTTCAGAGGATCACAGTCTTAGAGGGGTTATAGGTAGAGTTATTATGAGCGATCGATACTAGTAATTCATAAAGGTGTGTGTGTGTGTGTGTGTGTGTGTGTGTGTGTGTGTGTGTGTGTGTGTGTGTGTGTGTGTGTGCGTGCGAGATGGATACATACAGACAGATAAAGAGATAGATAGATAGATAGATAGAGAGATAGATTAGCATCGTTTGGCATTACGTCTCTGAAATTTCATGCCAGTTTGTCTTTTAACTTTCAATTTATCTTGATGTAAAAAATAATTTCATGCTGTCTAATTTGTAAAGATTTAGAGTTTTTCTATATTTATTTATTAAAAAAAAATAGTGTCTGTCATGTAATTATGTTCCGACTCCTTTTCGAGGCTTCAGTCTTTCCGGAATCATATAGATTGTTTCATTTTAGACGAAAACTGATTAACCAAACTATACCCTCTGTATCTTATTGTAAGGAATATTTCCCGTAACGGGGCATCGCGTGGGAGGGTGGGGGGGTGGGGGTGGAGAGTAAGTCGCGGCCACAGAGGTGTTTAATTATATGCAAATCAGGAGATTAGATGAACGATGGCGGAGGCTTAGATTAAACCTACAACTTGTGTGTGTGTGTGTGTGTGTGTGTGTGTGTGTGTGTGTGTGTGTGTGTGTGTGTGTGTGTGTGTGTGTGTGTGTGTGTGTGTGTGTGTGTGTGTGTGTGTGTGTGTGTGTGTGTGTGTGTGTGTGTGTGTGTGTAACTTTTAAATAGCATAAAATATATCCACTCTACTAAACTCTTTTTAATAGTGGCAGTCATTAGCGGGCATTATTTCTCATTATTATTTTTCATGCCTTTGAACTGCTTCCTTTACTGTAAAAAAAAAAAAAAAATACACAAAGCTCACCAGGACTATCAATTTCAAAATTAATATAGAAAAAAACCCACATATTGAATTCCCTCCCTGGAACCCAACGACTCAATCACATCGGACCGAGTTTCTCCGTGTAATGACAAACCTCCTCTCGCGGGCTCCTTTCATTCCGCCGCCGCGCCCCTCAAGGCCACTCACCGCCAGGCCTTCGTGCACTCCCGCCATCAGGTCCCTCATCATCCACATACCTCAGCGCCCGCCACTCACGGCTTTCCCTGCTCCTCCACACGCCATACACGGATCTCCATCTACCACCCACGACCTTTCAATATCAAGACGCATATATCTCCGCTCTCTCTCTCTCTCTCTCTCTCTCTCTCTCTCTCTCTCTCTCTCTCTCTCTCTCTCTCTCTCTCACGCGATAAACACATTTCTGCCACCCACGATCATCCAATTTTAAGGACTCACATATTTCTCCTCTTACTGACTGACTGACTGACTGATCGACTCTCTCTCTCTCTCTCTCTCTCTCTCTCTCTCTCTCTCTCTCTCTCTCTCTCTCTCTCTCTCTCTCTCTCTCTCTCTCTCTCTCTCTCTCTCTCTCTCTCTCTCTCTCTCTCTCTCTCTCTCTCTCTCTCTGTATACGTCTCTCTTATGCCTACAATCCTTCAACTTCAACAGGACGCATTTTCTCTGTCCTTCCTCCGCCACGCGACACACGGTTTGTCTAACTCAGCACGCATACCGCGAAATTTTACGAACCCACCGCATCCAAGTAGCTCAATCTCTCCACCTTGTCATTTAGATTTCCCTGGCTGGAGTCTCTCTCTCTCTCTCTCTCTCTCTCTCTCTCTCTCTCTCTCTCTCTCTCTCTCTCTCTCTCTCTCTCTCTCTCTCTCTCTCTCTCTCTCTCTCTCTCTCTCTCTCTCTCTCTCTCTCTCTCTCTCTCTCTCTCTCTCTCTCTCTCTCTCTCTCTCTTATCCTGCGTCACTTATTTTTTCTTCTCCTCCAGCATCCTCATCTCCCGCTCACACTGCAAGAGTTTATGTGAATACTTGTACGCGGAGGTCGTTCCTGAATGCATAATAACTAACTTTGGTCCGTAAGATATTGCCTTATTCATATTTCGGTGCCTCGGTCTCACATTCTTCTTGGTAGTTGAAGGATGTGTAATACCCTTATGGTTTTAATGCTTTCTTTACAGTGGATGTGTAATACAAGCACGTGGATAGGTTTACTTTATTTTCTGAGAGTATTTTCGTCTTGCCTCGTGTAAAACGCACTTCTCTTGTCACTATTTCGTTGCAAGTAACCGGAGTGGAAGACATGCGACACATTTTTATGCTCTTAACACTTTCTTATAAATATTCACGCACAGCAAGTAGATAATATTTTTAATTTACTTTAACTCACATTCTGCTTTCGTTCCCAGGCAAAAAACATGACATTCACTTGCTGATAATGAAAATGATATATATGCGGGAGTGGAAGACACGCGAAACGGTTTTATTCTCTGAACACTTTCCGATAAATATTTAGGTACGGTAAGTAGATAACATTTTTCATTTGTTTTAACTCATATTCTGCTTTCATTCCCAAGCAAATAACGTGATACTATTATTCACTTGCTGATAATGAAACTGGAGTATATACGGGAGCGGAAATAGTTTATGCTCTTAACACTTTCCGATAAATATTTAGGTACGGTAAGAAGATAACATTTTTCATTTCTTTTAACTCATATTCTGCTTTCGCTCCCAAGCAAAAACTAACATGATATTATTCACTTGCTGATAATGAAACTGGAATATATACGGGAGCGGAAATAGTTTATGCTTTTAACACCTTCGGATAAATATTTAGGTACGGTAAGTAGATAACATTTTTCATTTATTTTAACTCATATTCTTTTTTCATCCCCAAGCATATAACGTGATACTATTATTCACTTGCTGATAATGAAACTGGAATATATGCGTTGTATCTTTGACGTTTAGTACTATTTTACGATATACTAAAAGAGAACCGCGTAGGGAACAGTTCTTTTTATATCCTCAACATTCCTTCTTTATTTTTATCATTACCATTATTTATTTGCCATTACGTAGAGGACAGTTTTTATTATCTTCAACATTCCCTCAATATTTTCATCATTACCATTATTTATTTCTTGCCACGTAGAGGACAGTTCTTTTTATACCTTCAACATTCCTTCCGTATTCATATCAATACTGTTATATATTTGCTGCCACGTTAGGAACAGTCTTTTTCATATCTTTAACTTTTCTTCTTCAGTTTCATCCTTATTATCATTTATCAGCAAGTAAAAGATACGTAACAATTTTATCCTTTTATTACGCTCTCCGTCCCTACCACCTATTTGGGAATAGAATAAAGAACAGGTGATGCTCTTCATTTACAGGCAATAAAACTGATGTACACCTGCACAGTAACTTAATCTTTATATCCCTTCTGGCGTATATTAAAAGTACGAGTATTCATCACAAGGGAAACAGTTCTCTATATCTAAAAACCTTAACTCTCTTACTTTTATTCACTAACACAAAAAAAAACTCCACTATCATGCTTTTGTTGAAGGTGATTGAGCAAGGTCATGTAAGTGAGGCTCATTACCTACCTGTGGTATGACGCAGCGTAATGAGAGGTGAGCGGCATCCTTTGACTGATGCTATTCCCGTGGAGTGATCGGGTCGAGTATGTGGCGGCGGGAGTGTCCATGCCTAGCGGTATTGTATGTATATTTTCTGTTTGTTATTGATACTGAACGTAGACAAGACATGCTCCTCTCTCTCTCTCTCTCTCTCTCTCTCTCTCTCTCTCTCTCTCTCTCTCTCTCTCTCTCTCTCTCTCTCTCTCTCTCTCTCTCTCTCTCTCTCTCTCTCTCTCTCTCTCTCTCTCTCTCTCTCTCTCTCTCTCCTCTAAATTTCCGAGCAAGCGGCACCAAATTTAATCAGGTAAATCCTATTAGTGGCCCTAAAATTATGTCACGTTTGATTGAAACTCGTTTAATCATTTTTCAAGACATGGATCGGACATGGATCTTTCTCTCTCCCTCTCCCTCTCCCTCTCTCTCTCTCTCTCTCTCTCTCTCTCTCTCTCTCTCTCTCTCTCTCTCTCTCTCTCTCTCTCGCACCCTCAAGAGGACGGACACAAAGCAAGGGTCACCTGGTGCGGCGTCCGTCTCAGAAGGCTGATGCGCAGATATTATACTGAGTCTCGGTCTTGGTATCGGGCTCCATCTCGTGTGTCAATCAGTTTCCGCTCTTGTAACGGGGGTAAGGCGGAGGGTCAATAACGATGTGAGGGGGTAATTGAACTATCTCTCTATCTATCTCTATCTATTTATCTATATCTCTGTTTCCATTCCTCCCTTTCGTCCTCCCCCTGCTCTCTCTCCTTCCCTCCCTCCGCTTTGATGTCATTTGGTAATTGCGCTGGTGTCGTTATTGTTCTCGTTGTCCTTGTTATTATCATGCGGCCATTGGGTTTAATAGAAGTGTAGTGGTATACGTTAGACGCCCTCCCTCTCCCCTTGATGGGTGCTGAGTGGCGGGGATTGCGTTGAGCCAATGAATGCGAGCTGGCGTTATGTTACTTATCAAAGGGGTGTTACGCAGGTCGTTGCTCATATTGCTATCGATGCGGCCTTGTCGAAAATGTGCTGGAAGTGTCGTCTGGCGTAATAATGTGTTTAAAAGGTTGTGGATTGCTAATGGCGAAGTGTCGTTTTAGTGAAGGTTGAAGTGTGATTGTGTGATACTGTTTTAAGGAAATTTGTCTATTATAGTCAGCGATGCGGCGGCCTTGTCGAAATGTGCTGGAAGTGTCGCGTGGCGTAATAATGTGCTTAAAAGGTTGTGGATTGCTAATGGCGAAGTGTCGTTTTAGTTAAGGGAGAGATGTGATTCCATGTTATTACGTCTTTAGGAAATTTGTCGTCATCTTGTTTTGAAAGGAGTGTGGACTGTTAATGATAGAGTGTGACTGTGTTATTACGCCTTAAGGAAATTTGCCATCATCTTGTGTTTTAAAAGGGTGTGGATTGTTAATGATAAAGAAGTGTCGTTTCAGTTGAGGTAAAAGTGTGATTACATGCATTTACGTCTTAAAGGAAATTTGCCATCATCTTGTTTTTGAAAGGGTGTAAGTCGCTAGTGATCAAAAGTGTCGTTTCAGTTGAGGTAAGAGTGTGATTATATGCTTTTACGTTTTAAAGGAATTTGTCTTCATCGTGCTTCAAAAGGAGTGAGGTGCTAATGACGGAGCGTTGTTTCAATTAGGTTAAAAATATATGATCACCTTGTATTGCTTGAGTCTTATTTGTCTGAATAATACCAAGCCGCCTGTGTTTTTTCAAGTGAGGCCTGCCATCTGACGTAATGATTCAGCATAAAGTGAGCTGCAAATGATAAAGCGTTATTTCAATTATGCTTAGACTTTAACTGCATATTGCGACCTACGTTTCAAGGAGTTCAGGGCAAGGAAAATAAAATAATGTTACGTTGCCTGTTCTTTTTTTTAATCTATATCGGTAACCTGCATGACCTTGGATATCTTGGGTGAAACAATGCAGAGAGTGTGACAGTTGATTCCAGAGGCAACTAGTTAAAGCCAAGTATAGAGCCTGCCACTGCATTAGAACCCAGATCAAAGAAGCCGAGGAAAATAATACAATGCCTCTTTGCCATTTTTTTTTAAGAGGATGATGTAACGGTGGCTTGAATGACCTTCGAGTTTTTTAATGTGTGTATATTTTCTGTTTGTTAAAGATGCTGAACGTAGACAAGACATGAAACAATGCAGAGGGCGTGACAAAGCTAATCAGAAGAGACAACTGGTTCAAGCAACACAGCCTGACATTGCACTAGAACCCATAAGTAAAAAAAAAAAATATATCGGTTACCTAGATGACACGAAGCAATGAGCGTAACAAAGCTAACGAAGACAGGGAGCCGGTTAGATGGGCAGTTTAAATTATTTCTTTGCTTTAGAATTACTAGGTCAGAGAAGAAACATCGATAACTTAGATGACACACAGCAGTAAGCGGGTCAAAACTAGCTAGGAGAGGTAATTGGGGATACTGACAATAGATTAAACACTTTATTTGCGTCAGAATTCATTGTAAAAAAAACACACCGGTAACCTGGATGATACAAAGGAATAAGCGTGACACGCTAACTAGGAGAAGCCACTGGATTCACTGACAACTTGTATACTTCCTTTCCATTAATAATTTTACGTCAAATAAAAACATCGCGACCTAGGATGACATAAAGCAGAGAGGATGCGGAGGGAAAGGCCAATAACCTACAGTGGGTCCAAATCCCCGGAAAACTGGAAAAATCACTGCATGCACGGGGTCATAGGGAGTTTTTTTTATTTTTTGTATCTTTTATTTTCAGGGACGCACATGTTAACTCCTCGCCCTCTTTCTCATTTGCCCTCTGCCCTGGAACACTTAGGGGGGGGAGACCCGTGGGGCGGCGGCGGCGTATTCACTTCGTACCTCAGGGAAGTGTTAGTTTATGTTGCAGCCGTGTAGCGAGGTGATATATTTTGTTTATGAGCCCGATTATGCATAGTACTCGGGGCAGAGGAACGTGTCCGGTAAATGGTTATGTATACTGCAGCTTCTGTGTGTGTGTGTGTGTGTGTGTGTGTGTGTGTGTGTGTCCCGTGCCAGACCAGTTTATGCGGATTTAAGTTTTAAAAGGTGCATGGGTTTAACGAAGAGAGAGAGAGAGAGAGAGAGAGAGAGAGAGAGAGAGAGAGAGAGAGAGAGAGAGAGAGAGAGAGAGAGAGAGAGAGAGAGAGAGAGAGAGAGAGAGAGAGAGAGAGAGAGAGAGAGAGAGAGAGAGAGAGAGAGAGAGAGAGAGAGAGAGAGAGAGAGAGAGAGAGAGAGAGAGAGAGAGAGAGAGAGAGAATACACAGGTACATACGAAAAAAAAAAAAAATCAGCTACAATAACATTCCACGCCATATTTCAACCAGGTACGCATCGCAACTTTCCTCCTTCTTTATACTTAGCTTCTCCATATTCATAGCGCCTACACGCCCCACGCCTCGCTGCCACGCCTGAAGTCTCGCTCCCACGCTTCACGTCCACGCTTCACGCACCGATTTTAACGCCGCATCACGCGCGCTACGCCATCCTCTCAAGCCGGCCCACAAATTCCCAACCTGTGTATACGAGTTATTTCGCAGTGTAGCTTTTTTGTCTTCGAGTGCGTATTTGGGAGCTATAAGGGTCACATTATTGAGCATTTCCTCGCCCAAACACACACATTCGACATGGCCTTCGTAGAAATTGTGGGCATTTTCATTGGTAGTTTTTTGGCCGGTATTATTAAGCGTATTGGCACGTCAGTCCGCCATGTTTGAAACGCCTCTTGTGGAAGTTGCTGGTATTTTCATGGACTATTTTGTGATGGTAGTGATAGATTTACACAACTTCTGGATCTTGAAAGGGAGAATCACATGTTAAAACCCGGTCAATCTTCTCTGTGGCCTTGAAAAATAGTCGTAATTGGAGCCCGATACCTTTAAAAATATGGACCTTTGACAGTGGTGGGAGTTTGACAAGGCTTCTGTACCATAAACTCTAGAAACACTCATGGGAACGCATTTTACCTCTTGTTTTGGCCTTTAGTAAAAACAACTGATGTGAGAGTCGGTCCCATCTAAGATTACCGACCATAGTGACGTTATCGTATGTGGCACTGAGTCTTGAGTAGCAGCTATTGGGTACTTTATGACTCCACGAAGTAGTAACACATAATAGTTCTGAAATTTCCCGCCGAGCGTCGTGTGTAGCGGAGGCGGTGATGGTCTGCCGTTCCCGCTCCCTGGCCGCCTAAGGAGACTGGCCAACTTCCCCCATAGCGGAGTGGGCAGCCCTCATAAGCATGGTAATTAGTTGAGGCCGTGTTTGTGTTCGTGTTCTGCGCCCATTTTCCTCGCCAGTGCCGTTACAATATAGGTCCAGTGTAGGGTAATAGCTGTTCCTTCTCCTGTTGCTACTGATTTATGGATATGTTCTGGTTTTGTCCCTCTCACACATCCTTTCTTTTCATGCCTGTATACTCCGTCTGTGTCTCACTCATTGAAGAAAGGGCATCTTCAATATAAGGAAACGGAGATGATGGTGAATAGGAATAGTTGATGCAAATAGAAAATAGAAGAGAAAGCAAAACAGAGCCACAACACCCATAAAATAGCATAAAAAAATAAGTTACTAGTTTCCCATGGAAATAGAAAAAAGGTATACATTTGTTCTCTATGACGCCTTTCTGACCTGGAGTACTAACCTTCACAAAACACGTATACATGCAATGATATAAATACGTCCTTCGTATATACATTGAGAGTTGTTCAGTTGAGCGTCGAAAACAAACAAAACAGTAGCGTTACGGAATTTCCACACACAAAAAATAGCAATAAAAGTAATATATTTGTGCACGGTGACATTTAATCGTGACAACTTAATTTTTCACAAGCACCAGCGTAGAATTTTTAAAGAACCTGCGAGAACCAAACACTTGTGAAAAACGAGAATTCCTTCGTTTTTAATATACATAATAATATAGGGTGTGGATAAACGGATAACCCTTCCAAGTCAGACACGGACAAATGATGGACTACGATAAAGTTATACTCTATAGGGGCCGCTGTTTTTTTTTTTTTTACAGTAAAGGAAGCAGCTCAAGGAAAAAAAAAGTCCGCTAAACACTACCCCTATAAAAAGAGTTTAGAAGAGTGGCAAAAAGAGAGATCAGATTCGATAGGAGAAGTGTCCCGATATTCACTGCGGCTACCTCGCTTCTCTTGGGACTAACGGATTCCTACTGAAACACTCCCTACTCTGGACAGTACAGAAAACGTCCTATAGCTATACCTCTTAAGAATGCAAAGACTTAGGACTACATCAAACCTGCGATCTCGAACCCAGCAGAGGCCTAATCCAGCTCCCCATTCCACCAACATCCCTGTCGCCCCTGAGCCATAATGCAGTTTACAGAAGAACGAGATATATGTGAGTAATTTGTGAGAGGCGGGGGCAATCTGGGGATACGCGCTGCTTCAGTTATACGCCAACACGAGGGGAAACCACCTCCTTCTACTCCTCCTCCTGCTGCTGCTGCGTGGGGAAGGAGTGGGGGGTCGTTGGAAGGGAGGGGCGGGCGGTGTAAGGGTCGTGGGGTGGAATGTGGCAAGACTCTCTGTGATTCTTCATTGATTCATGTCCCCGCGGTTCTAAAGTGAAAAGGCATTAATGTCAAGGAGCAGTGTGTGTGTGTGTGTGTGTGTGTGTGTGTGTGTGTGTGTGTGTGTGTGTGTGTGTGTGTGTGTGTGTGTGTGTGTGTGTGTGTGTGTGTGTGTGTGTGAGTATAGAGGGGTGGGGGTTGTTCGCCTTTGCTTGTGTGGGGGGAAGCGGCGTGGGTGTTGCGTGTGCGCGTGTGGGGTGAGTATTTGTTGTATGTGTACCTACTAATGTGTGCGTGGGTGGGCGTGCGTGTGAATGGCATGTATGTATAAAGTGAGTGAATGAGTGTGTGTGTGTGTGTGTGTGTGTGTGTGTGTGTGTGTGTGTGTGTGTGTGTGTGTGTGTGTGTGTGTGTGTGTGTGTGTGTGTGTGTGTGTGTGCTTCCTTGTTTGCGTATGTGGTATTGTTTTTTTGTTTGTGTGTATGTACCTGTATGTGTGTGTGTGTGTGTGTGTGTGTGTGTGTGTGTGTGTGTATGTGTGTGTGTGTGTGTGTGTAATGAGCCTCCGAGTCCACTACGCACCCGGTCGGAGTTGAATGTTTGGCACAAAATCCCAAGAGCGGTTCAGTCACCCGAATGCCGTGAGCGGGGGAGGACGTACGGCCGGTGGTTCTCGGAGTGCAGTGCGTGTGTATGTACGTGTGCGGCCCGCCAGCGAGGGTGCGCAAGCGAGTGAAGTTCACCATGACCAGCAACAGGCCAGTGATGTGATGGTGGTGATGAATTTCCGTGATAGTAACCACAAAGCAAAGAGATAAGCCAAGAAAGTGCAACAATGTGAAAACTCGAGGACGCGCCGATTGGTAAGAAGCGACAATGGTTTTCCCGTCGGAGGTGAGGGTCAGGGGGCAGGGAAGGCACCATGGCTGAGGCGGCAGGCACTCATCCTCGGTCCGGGGCCAGAATAAGGATCAAGGCGCCCTAAGATCTGACCCACTGAAGATGATGACCTCGGTGCCCACCTTACACGTGGGCAACCTCACTTGGCCCCATGGCACCGACAAGGGGGAGGAGGCACTGGACTATAATATCATGGAGGGACTGTCCGCGTCCTCCGTCCTTCCCCCGGAGTCTTTCCTTGACCTGCAGTCCACCCGGGGCCCCGCAGCAGTGCCCCATCCGTTCCCTGAGGGCGGGTGGGTGGTGGGCGTGGGCGTGGAGCGGGCGTGGCAAGACATCTTGGTGCTGGTGCTCAAAGGCCTCGTCATGTCCGTCGTCATCATCGCGTCGGTACTCGGGAACCTCTTGGTCATCGTGTCTGTTGCCCGGTATGTCCCCAGTGTCTCCAGTCATCGGTCAGCACCATTCATCACCGACTCATCACCCAATATCGATACCCAAAGTCATCCCCCTCGTCTAGCATCATCACAATACCACGCACAACTATTCACTGCCAGTCGCACGGTCATCTACACTCTCATCACCCACACGGCATCCACCAGGTCCACCAGCCATCCACTTCGGTTACCATCACCACAACGAACATCATCATCCGTATTCACCATTCACAGGTCTCCATTAACTACCACAGCTCACCATCACCACCGCGCCCTCACATCACTATCTATCTCATATCTATTCCATCACCACCCTTACCAGAAACATCATTAAGATCACTTTTGGCCACTTGTTTCTGTTTTCTTTCACAGGGACAGTGCTTAGTGGGGTTTTCTTTGTTTTTTTTTTTGTTTTGTTTTTGCCCTTGAGCTGCTTCCTGTACTGTAAATAAACTCTTCAATAATAACACCGCCATTACAACCGCCATCACTACCAACACCACCATCTTTACTGTCACTTTCACTTTCGACGACTACTGGTTTACTGATGCATGAGTCACCATCAACGCCGTACTATATCGGTCACTCTCACAGCTCACCTTCTCCCCCCTCCACAGCATTCGCAAAGTCACTAACCAATATGTTATCACGAGGTCGCACCGTCGTTGGACTTCTTTACTCCTCGATGCTGCAAGTTATCACCATCATCATAATCATAACCAACACTTTTACAATCTTCCACCACCACCACTTTGAAACGCTCACCATTCCACCATCAACCAGTCCAGTCCAGTCCCTTCACCATTCACTGCATCTCATCATCATCGTCACTATCATTGTCCCTATCAGTTTCATTTCCTACACTTTACTAGTCAATCATGTCACTATCAACTGCACATCGTCATCATCATCATCATCATCACTACCGCTTCCATCTCTTCACCGATCAGTCCTGTCACCATCTAAACACTGCATCATCAACATCATCATCACCATCACCATCTATCACCACCCCTTTAAACACACCATTCCGCCCATCAACCAGTCCTGTCCCTACCACTGCCATCACCATATTCATCTCCTCACCATCACTCGGCGAGATGAAGATTTACTTGAATAGCGCCCCGCCTCAGAACTTTCCCTCCCCTCACCGAACTATGAATGAAGTAAGTTTAAAGAAGGCCAATTATGATTATAGGGCGGCGGTCTCTATTTGGTCTAGACAACTTTTTTTTCACCCTTTTCCATTCCTCTTTCTTCTTATGAATCTTATCTTTGAAAGTAATAAAAGGATGGAGCTGGAAGTTAATTTGCCTTACCCATCAGTATAAGCGTTGAAAAAGGATACTATGAGAGATATGGTATTTTAATAATTAAGCGAAAAGTAATGAATGTAGCTTCTCTGAGTTAAGAAAGAAAAAGAGGGAAAAAGAGGAGAATGCGAGGGATTTGGATAAGAAAATGAACGTGATGAGATGCAAGAAAAAGAGATGCTTGAGGGATATTACTAAATTAACTCTCTCTCTCTCTCTCTCTCTCTCTCTCTCTCTCTCTCTCTCTCTCTCTCTCTCTCTCTCTCTCTCTCTCTCTCTCTCTCTCTCTCTCTCTCTCTCTCTCTCTCTCTCAAAATATTACGGGATTAAATCTTGCAAGTATGAAAGCGTTAAGTAAACACCTTATCTTTTGTCTTAAGATTCAGAAGCCAACACCATCACTACCAATATCACCAATCACCATCATCAACACCATCACCATCCTCACTACTACTACTACTACTACATCACATATACCATTATCTCCATCATAGGCTCAACCAATCACACCCTAACGACCACCACTACCACCAGTAATATCGCTATTATCACCACCACCACCATCACCACCACCACCATCAACATTAATATTGCTCCCATCACCACACCCTGACCCGTCCACGACCACCATCAACATCTCATCACGAACGCTACCATCACCGCCGTCCCCTTTACCATACCTGTATAATAACCTCCCATGAACGCCTTATCATCATCCCCATCATCATCATCATCATTATAAGAGATAGGAGCTTAATATCATGACATAGGTAACCTTGTCTCCTCTTCGTGTGTGTGTGTGTTTTAGGTAGCTTTGGTGTTATTTGTAATCTCCTTATATCTAGGTCAGTCTACTTAAGAAGGAGTGAACGGGTCAGTCGGTCATATATGTGTGAACCTTTACGTTTATCTATCAATATTTATTTTTATCCTTCTTTTTCATTTTTTTATTCATGTGATTCGTCCTTTCCTTCTTTATTCTCTCTCTCTCTCTCTCTCTCTCTCTCTCTCTCTCTCTCTCTCTCTCTCTCTCTCTCTCTCTCTCTCTCTCTCTCTCTCTCTCTCTCTCTCTCTCTCTCTCTCTTCTTGTTTGTTTGTTTGTTTAATTGTTTCTCGCTTCCTTTATTCCTTCCTTCTTCCGTTCTTTCTTCTCTTTCTTCCTTCCTTTCTGTAATTGTTTCTTCTTTTTTCTGTTCTTTTTTCTTACTTTTTGTTTGTTTGTTTCTTGTATCTTTCTTTTTCAATTTTTTTTCTTTCTCTCTTCCTTTTTCATCTGTTCCTTTTTTTTCTTTTTACTTTCACTCTTCCTTTCTTGATACCTAAATATCTATACCTATTTATCTACCTATTAATCAATGAACCTATCTAAGTATCTATCTGTCTATCCATCATTCTATCTATCTATATCTACCTGTTTATCTACCTACCGATCAAGAGCTCTACCATCCTATCTGTCCACCTCCCTATCTCCCTCCCTCCCTACTTCCTGGCTGCCTACGTGACGGGCGGGGCGGCGAGGCACGGTCGGGCAATAAAGGGCAAGTGGGCCGCCGGGTCTAGGCTTCATGACCCGTTGCTTTTTCCGCGACCAATGGCGTTACGGATTACACTGCGTCCACCGCCGTGCCTGCCTTTGTTTCACGGGAAGTGCTGTGCATGGACCCAGCTGCGAGGGGGCTTAATATAGACGTGCAGCCGTGTATAGTGAAGAGTTGGGTGTTCTGAAAGTCAAATCGTTAACTCCCTTCAGCTCTTTTGTTTTGTTTTCGTGTATCTCCGAGAGGGTTAAAACTGTCCATCGAGTTACTCTGACATCCGCGGCTTGGCTTTTACGAGTGAGCGGTTGTGATTACTATTGTCTGAAAGTTTCTCGAGTTTACTCATTTTGTTGTTTTTGTTTCCTTTTTAAGACCGAAGGGTTTTGAATGATTTACAGGTTGTGTTACTGACTCTGCAGCTTCTGGTTGAGTGTGGTTTGTTGTGCTTCAAGATAAAGACAGTGAATGACAGGAACTTTATACATAGACTGCTGTTAATGCTGTTAGTGGCGGGCTTTTTGTTGCTAATTTGTTTTAGTGCCCTTGAGGTGTCTCTGCTGAAAACAACAACATATTATTCAAATACTCGCAATCTCTATTTAATATGTCGCAATGCTTTGATTGAAATGCAATGAAGTGAATGACATGAAACCGGTATCGTCACACACACAGAAAAAAAACAAAAACTCACGTCTCCTCACCACTATAGTAAATTGCAAATGAAAAACATATTATTAAAACCGGTTGTGTTTTCCGAAAGTGCCGAGTTCACACACCTCCGCTACTGTGTATGACCGAGAGATTTAGAAATACATCCACCTACTTTTACGTGCAGCCTCTAATCAGTGCGTTCTGGGCTATAGAGATACCACGCATGACAAGATTTTCACATCCACTTTGCTGTAAATGAATATACTTGTTAGTCATCTGCAACCTTCCTTTAGTCAAGCGCTGCGGTGCGTAAAGCAAATCCCAATGAATGACCTAAGCCGGATACACACGACCTCATAAATACACGTCTCTCCACACTTCCTGGACGGGACGGGAGGGTAAATACAGACCGCAGTGGGACAGACAGCTGTGTGTTTCCTGAAGGCCCCACAATACGCCGAGTTCAGGTTTGTTTTCGTGTGAATCCGAGAGGTTTAAAATGATCTCCGCTTTTTGGCTAGTTATTCACAGCCACTAAAGGTCGTAGTTTATTTTTGTGCTGCCGTTTTTCCGTGTATGATTGAAAGGTTTAAAAGGATTTATCGGTTACTCTCATCGGCATTTTCCCTTTTAGTGCGTTTTGTTGCGCTGTGAAAGTGAAACGATAAATGACAGGAATTTTATGAACGAAATGCTGTAAAGCTTCGTACATTTAGCAATCAAAAGCCTCAAGTATAGTGTGTTTTGCTAGCACGTTACAAAAGATAATTAAGATAACATGACAACCCTAATCTTCCTTCATCTGTATTTCCTCCTGCCTACGACTTGAGCTTTTTCAAGAGGAGGGTATCAGGACACCTCTCCTCCCGAAATTGACCCCTCTTTTTGGACACTCCTTTGACCTCTATTCTGGAGCAGTAAGTAGCGGGCTTTTTTTTTATATTTTTCTTTGCGCCCTTGAACTGTCTTCTTAGCTGTAAAAAAAAAAAAAAAAATAACACCGACCACAATAAGGAAGCGTTTAATCACACCCTTACGCACTGCAAACTAGGCAAGGCTCATAATACCCGACTACGTTTTCTGAAAGTCCCTAAATCACTCTCCTCGCCTTTTTTAATGAGTTTTGTTGCCGTACTTTGAGAGATAAGGACGCGGGAAGACTTTTATATTCACCACAATGAAGGTACGTTTCTCCTCGCTCTCACCCAAAACACAAACCGAGCCAGATTCATTATAACCAACTGTGTTCTTAAAGCCCTCCGTTCACTCATTACAGCAGTGTTTTCGTGTGTAATCGAGAGGTTTCAAAATGTTTCTTGTTACTGTCATACGAAGGAAAAATGACAGGAACTTCTCACACGGACCGCTGTAAACGTACGTAGACTTTTCTCCTCATCCAAAGCTTCATATCCTGAGTTGCTGTGCTTAGAGGTGAAATGAGTGACAGACCAGAATCATACACGTCTCCACACCACCTGGACACGAAGGGAGGGAAAACATCGTCACGCAGCAAATGTAGTGAATAGCTGTAGTTTCTGATTGTTTACAGTTCGGTACATTCAGTTTTGTTTTCGTGTATGACCGAGAGGTTTGAAATATATTGAGTTGCTGCCGTCCTCAGCCTCAAGTTGGGTGCATTTTTTTTTTGCTTCGGGAGATACGATGAATGACAGAAACCTAATACATGGATTCCTAAATATGTACATAATGTTAAGTCATGCGCAGGGGTTGATCCAGTGTTCTGTAATGCTATGTGAGAAGAACGATAAGTGGGACAGATCTTATAAACAGGATGACATACAGCGGTAAGATAAGCAAAAGATGTATACACGAAATACATAGTGATAAGCAAAACGGGCCCCATACCCAGGAAGCCATGTATGCAAGCCTCTTCACACCATGATAAAAGAAAAAAAATATCAAAGCATCCGAGTGAACATAACTAAAACTCTTCGAAGGTCAGTAACTTTTTAAATGACCTAACATGGCGGGGCTTTACAATTTCTCCTGAACTAGAATCTCGGCTCTCGGCCAAGGGGCTTATAACTACCTACGTGTTGCTCTGTTGCTGTAGGCTCCTCTGTGTGGCTTCAGGCAATAACACTGTGCCGGGTACTCTGGTCAGTCGAGCGATAGGAGCAAAATAGAAAGGGGAAGAGCGAATGGCGTGGGTTGGGATGGGCAATGCAGATACGTAGAGCCGTGTGTGTGTGTGTGTGTGTGTGTGTGTTTGAAAGAGAGAGAGAGAGAGAGAGAGAGAGAGAGAGAGAGAGAGAGAGAGAGAGAGAGAGAGAGAGAGAGAGAGAACAGACAGACAGACAGACAGATAGACAAAGAGACAAACGAACAGACAGACAGAAAGAACATATTCCCCGAAAATATTACTCAACTATCTATCTATATACAGAACTATCACCCACCAATTAAACCGAACACGCCTCAGTGACATATGCATCAAAGTCACTGACCACTTCTGCATAAATCGCCTATAGTCTCGCCTCGCCTCTAACGCAATGCAGGACGCGATGATTTACGAACGAAGCCGCCTTGCAATTCTCCGACAGCCATCACGTTCACGAAATGACATGACGGGGAATATTCTGTGCATGTGTGGAAATCTGGCCGACCGCGAAGACAGGTAAAATGAAACACCTGGGAAATTATTGTCACTGTTTGTGTGTGTGTGTGTGGGGGGGGGGGGAGGGGGGGAGAGAGTGTTTGTGTGTGTGGGGGGAAGGGGTTGTGTGTGTGTGGGGGGGGGGGATGGGGGAGAGGGTGTTTGTGTGTGTGGGGGGAGGGGGTTGTGTGTGTGTGTGTGTGTGTGTGTGTGTGTGTGTGTGTGTGTGTGTGTGTGTGTGTGTGTGTGTGTGTTCTATCTCTTTATCTATTGGTTTATCTATCTATCCACCAGACATTTATCTATTTTTGTATCTTATCTATCTATCTCTATTCGCATCTTTCATTGTCTATTTATCGATCTACCTAATTCTATGCTCATATATCTATCTGTCTATCTATACTTGTCAGTCTGTTTATCTACCTATCCATCAACTAACTGTTTATCTATCTATCTATCTATCCATCTACCTGTGTATTTATCTATCTGTCTATCTATGTATGTTGTTAATTATGCATCTGTCTACCTGCCTGTCTAGCCGTTTCGATATACCTTTACCTGTTTATCTATCTATCTACCTAACTATGCTTATTTATATCTTTCTATCCATATATCTATCTACTTATCTATTTGTATTTTTATCTATATGGCTATCTATCCATTTATCTATCTGTCTATCTACCTATCCTTTTACCTCTCTCCGTCTACCTTTCATTGTTTATCTATCTACCAGTCTATCCTCCAAGCTCTCCATCTTCACACATTCCCCCATGGTGTACGCGGCGTTCGATCCTCCTTTTGTACCCGGCGAGCGTGTGGCGGCGACGCTCGGTTAATGAGTGCCGGCAGAATCGCTTTATGGGGCTGCTGACTGGGCGCGTCCGAGCGGCTTTACGGTGCCCCTAGGAACTGTTATGTTGCTAAAAAAAACACGCTCTGACCCTGCCCCTATTCTTTTGTTGCTGCTTCCCCTGTGTACCCAAGAGGAAGAAGGGAATGTTGTGTGTGAAGTATAGAGATCACGAAGCAGTTTTGTGACTGTGATTGATGAGTTTGTGTTATTATTATTTTTATCACTGGCTGTACGATGCCCCAGGAGATGTTATGATCCTAAAAATAACGCTGTGTCCCTCACTATTCCCTTGTTCTTGCTCGCATTGTACCCGGGCGAGCTGAATGCGTTTTTTTTTTTAAGTAAAGGAAGCAGCTCAAGGGCAAAAGCGATTGAAAGAATAAAAGCCCGCTAAGCATTGCGCCTATGCAGGGGAGAAGAGTGGTCAAAAGAGAGGTCAATTTCAGGTGGTGGATGGCTGTCTGTGATGTATAGTTATAGTGAAGCAGTTTTGTGATGCCGTGATTTGTGGGATTCCGTTTTATCATTATTACTATTATTATTATTATTCTTACACCGCGGGAGGTGACTGAAATGCGAAACAAGACCCAAAAGGAGATGCCCGCAAATAACTGCTCCCAGAAACAGACGACAGTAGTAAGTTCGAAAAATAATGGACAAGGAAAAAGGGAAGATAAAACAAAAACGAAAGACTGCCACCAACACAGACCCCCCTAGGCTCCTGTGGCGGGAGAATAGTAAGGGAACGAGAAGGAAAAGCATCACTACTATCCACTATTCAGCAGCATGAGGCAGCCAGGAGCCACGTGTGCTGCTGTGCTTGAGGGAGGGGGGGAAGGGATATTGGACCCGGGAGAGGCATGCCTTTCGCTTTTAAATAACGTCACAAGAGTCTTGAACAGGAACCCGTGTCTAGCTAGGCGGCGGGGAAAGGGACAGGCAGGTCGTGTGTTGTGTGTGTGCTGTGAGGGCTGCAGAGGGTAATAGAGTGTGTGTGTGTGTGTGTGTGTGTGTGTGTGTGTGTGTGTGTGTGTGTGTGTGTGTGTGTGTGTGTGTGTGTTTCTCATTACTCCATGAATGTTCAGGGGTGATGTGTTACGAAAATTTCAACTTTTTTCTAGCCACCGACACGGACTTCTATACACAGGGAAAGAACGTTATGTTGCGAGACCGGTTTCTCAACTAATCTCATGTTTTTTCCTGAGCTTCTACAAACTGAAATTCTGTTGTAAAGGGGAACAATACATATCAAGGTAAAGACGATGGAGTAGATTTTTGATGGACTGTTTAGCTACCATTTAATCACAAGTTTAATTGTTTGGTTCTTCACAAATTAAAAATGTCTTCGAAACCATTAATGTTTCATCAGACAACCTGTAATAAATCGGTGAATAATGTCGAAATGCACAACACTGAGAGTCCACGGGGAGGGCTAGGGTTCCAGGTCAAAGAAATGACCTCTGGAACGGTGACCTTTTAGCCCATCGATTATTCAAGTGATATGTTGTCTATTCTTAATCCGTTCACAGAGACATGGGGCATTGCTGGTATGACTTTGTGATAAATCGGTGATTCCTTCTTGAGCCTGAACCGATGCCTTTTACCAGTACTGCCCATGAACGCCAACCTAGAAGTCGACCGTACTCAACCGATTGTATTTTTAAAAGACAATGCTCTGTTTACGAGACAAAGGGGACGCCTACAAAGTTCATGTTTTCATCAAGTCACTGGAGCATTCTGAATGGACAATGCACATGGAGACCAACATGGGGGAACCACCATGGAGGGGTAAGACAACATGCCTCCGCCCAGGCGTGTGCCGCCGTTGACTGAATGATTGATAATTGGCTTTCGTTATTCATCCAAACACTGCATTGATTGACACGAATACAGTGTTGACTCCAACTCGGAATCGTGCACATGATAATCCGATTTTGGATTAAGCCACTTTGTTTATATTTTACTAATCCTGAAAAAAAGAGAGAGAGAGAGAGAGATAACCGAGATGAGAGATGTCGTAACAACACACAACATCCGGTGTGTCAGAGAAAGGACAAGCCAAGCAAGCACAGACACCAAGGCACCAAGGTCACACAGGCCTTGACGAGTGATAGCTGGTGGTTAGACGGAGGAAAGGGTGCCGTGCCCTACCTTACGACACCTCTCTCTCTCTCTCTCTCTCTCTCTCTCTCTCTCTCTCTCTCTCTCTCTCTCTCTCCCCCGCAGGGGTCGGTGCTGGGTTCGCAGATGATACTAAGATGGGTAGAGTATTCTAGTCATACCAGAACGCTATCGTTCTCCAGGATGAGCTTGACAGACTATATGATTGGGCGGGGAAGTGGCAGATGGAATTTAACCCGGTAGCAGCGGGGATCATGTTTCTTAATGGTCCCTCCAAGCGAGAAAAAGGGGAAAAAAATCACCCCTCACACAAACAATTTCATAATATATATCAAAGCATTTGTGATCAGATTATGTATCATCTATTTTGGGGGGTTTATATCATGGCACACATTTGGCTACACAGTAAAGCCACAAATTTGGCCCATCGCTGCTACCGGGTTAATATTGGGAAGTGTAGTATTCTGAGTGTAGGTAGGAATAACCCCTCACACAATTATTCCTTGTGAGAGAGACATCCGTCCTATAGCTCAATCCATTCAGGCTAAAAATCGAGCGAACAGAGTACTGGGTTTCATCTCAAAGAGCGTAAGCAATTGGAGCGCTCAAGTCATCCTCAAACTTTACTCAACACTAGTTAGACCTCATCTTGATTATGTAGTTCAGTTCTGGTCACCCTACTAGAAAGGCGAAGGTTGCGAGGAGACCTGATCGAAGTTTATAAATGGATGAAGGGCTTTAATAAAGGGGAGTTCAATAGGGCTTTGTTTGTAAAGGAACCAGGTATGACACGTAGCAATGGATTTAAGTTAGATAAATTCAGATTCAACAAAGACATAGGCAAGAATTGGTTTACCAATAGAGGGGTGGATGAATGGAACAGACTTGGCAGTCATGTTGTGGATGCCAATACCATAGATGCATTCAAGAAGAGGTTGGATAAATTCATGGATAGTGAGGTAAGGTGGGGTTAGGATTACAGGAGCTGCCTTGTATAGGCCAACTGGCCTCTTGCAGACTCCTTACGTTCTTATGTTCTTATGTTCCTTCTCTCTCTCTCTCTCTCTCTCTCTCTCTCTCTCTCTCTCTCTCTCTCTCTCTCTCTCTCTCTCTCTCTCTCTCTCTCTCTCTCTCTCTCATTCTCCTGCCCAGATGATTAAGTGCCGCGGCACATGACGGGGCATGATCCAGAGTCATTGGCACCACTGGGACTCGTATTGTAACACTGCCCGCCTCGCGAGGTTGACACACACACACACACACACACACACACACACACACACACACACACACACACACACACACACACATTCAGTTCAGCTCAGTCAGGGGTCGAGGATTTAGCCTTTGCAATGGTCTCCTTTTTGTTGTCCTTTCCTGTGTGTTTGCGGGGCTGTTATTGTCAACTTCTGTATTCTAAAACTCGTATGTAACAGTAGTGGCGACAACGTTATTTGTATCAGTTATGCATCACCAATGAACTAAATCATAATGACGACCATTAATGTGCTATTTAATATTTTTGGGAGATGATTAAGCGTATATCAATCGAATAATCCATCATTAATGAACATTATTCAACTTCATAAATGATAAACGAGGCGTGTATCGTGAAAAAAGATTTAAATGTAAATTGTTTGTATCAGTTATGCGGCACCAAGGAATTCCATCGCAATGCCGACCATTCCTGTACCATTTAATATTTTTTAGGGAGGATTAAGCGTGCGCCATTCATCATTAGTTAAATAGGCCTCGATTCATCCGCAAGGAGTAATAGCCGATCTGACAGTCATACCAGCAACACTCCATCATTCTGGGATTGGAGTCGAACCCGGGTCTGCAGAATAAAGGCTGGGGAACGTAGCAATGGAAGAAAATGCAAGACCTAGGCACACGAGGCACCACAAGGTTTTAAGTGTTGCCGTGTCATTATTAACTCGTGTGCAAGGATCAAATAGGCAAAACAAGGCAAAGAAGATTAAAATATCACTAAAACTGACATTTAAAGTCACGTGTTTGAAAAGACGGGCGAGATATATTCAATCTCCCATAATTTTTAGCATTTTTAATATTGTAACAGTTTTCATTCTCCATAAAACGAAAAAGCTGCTAACGGTTTAATTGACTTCTAAATGCAGTTTGACGCAGTATCTTTACTCAAATTAGCGTCGAAGGTAATAGTGTCGGCAGTCACCGGAAAATTGGACACGAAGGGAAATGGTTCGCGCGATGACTCACCATTTGGAGCTAAAGAGTCGCGATTACTGAGCTCCCGACGGAAAGAATCATTGGCAGTCTCTTTTGTGTGATTCTAAAGATAAGAAATAAAATCTTCAAGTTGATGTAGTTTATACGTGGACAAAACGACGGACGGACGTGTGAATTACTCCCCCGTATCAGATGACAATAAAACAAGCGATGATTCAATTGTCAACATTCATAAAATGGAACAACATAAGTCTTCGATACATAGGTAGATTAGCAAAAGAAAGTCATTTAATCCTTGCACGGTACGAATACTGTTATCAGATTGGCAGAGGAGATTATAGACTACTTATCTGCTTGATTTCCTCATAGTTTAGTTCTTGTCCTTGTTCTTCTTTTCATCCACCTCCTCCTCAACTCGTTCTTCTTGTTCTTGCTTTTGTGCTTCTTTTCCTTTTCTTGTCCTTGTTCTTCTTTTCCTCCACCTCCTCCTCTACTCGTTCTTCTTGTTCTTGCTTTTGTTCTTTTCCTCTTCTTGTCCTTGTTCTTCTTTTCCTCCACCTCCTCTTCCACTCGTTCTTCTTGTTCTTGCTATTGTTCTTCTTTTCCTTTTCTTGTCCTTGTTCTTTTCCTCCACCTCCTCCTCTACTCGTTCTTCTTGTTCTTGCTTTTGTTCTTCTTTTTCTTTTCTTTCCTTTTCCTTATTTTTCTTCGGGCAAGTTGGGTAGGCACACGATAAATGAATGCTGTTTGACGAGACTACATTACTGATCCGCCAAGACTGACAACACACACACACACACACACACACACACACACACACACACACACACACACACACACAGCAACGAATCTGATCTCGAAAAACAAACACAAAAACAAAAAAAGGTGTGGTACGAGGCCATCCACCTCATATTAAATACCTGCTCGTCAGTCACGTAAATCCGAAGATCCTTAAAAATGTTCGTGAAACCAAACAAAGAACGAAACCCCGCGTGATTTATAAGACCACAACTTCGCGTACAATAAAACGATATAATTCTGCAGTTAGAAAATATTTAGAGATTTATATAAACTTATAAATAGAATATATTAGTCCAGGTCAGAGGCTCTCGTTGGCATAATAAGGTGTTCCTCTTGCAGCAACAGGAAAAGCTTTATGGATTTCTTCTTACACCAACTTTTGCCTCCTGCGAAAGCTGATCCAGTGCTTCAGAATATTCCAATAGCTCAATAATTCTGTTTCTGGCAAACCTTTTAGTCAATCGATACCAACAACAGACGATAGGCAGTGGTGTGAAGCAAATATGACTTCACAATTTTGCTTCCTCTTCATCATCAATTTATTTTCCTTCTCCTCCTCCTCGTCCTCCTTATCCCCTTTTCTTTCTCTTTTTATTGTTTTCTTGATGTTTTCTGTTTCCTCTCTGTTTTAATGTCCTTGGTTTTGGTTTTGAATTTTTCTCTCATCATTTTCTTTTTTTCCTCTACTTCTTTTTTATTTCATAGTGTTTTTCTTCTTTTCTTCTTCTATTTTTTCTCCTCCGTGTCCGGCTAGGTATACGGAAGGGTTGATAATGACAGTGAAGCATTGGGGAGAGCAAGGATCATCTTCTGTCCACACTCACCTCGGTCCCTCACTGATCAAACCGTGTATAGACTAAGAGGTCCGTCTGGTCTTCCTAACTATCTAACTCGGTATGATTCAGGGTACAGTAAATCCCCTTTCTTTTCTCTTTGTTTTCCTTTTGTATAGTTTTCTCATTTTCTTTCGCACATCTTCCTTTATAGACCAGATCGTATAGACTAAAAGGGGTTCATCTGGTCTACTTAGCTCTAGGATTCGATATGATCTTGCGTATATTAATTTCCCTTTCTTTTTATCTTATTTTCCTTGTTCCTATTCTTGTTCTTGTGTTCCTTCTTCTTCTTCTTCTTCTTCTTCTTCTTCTTCTTCTTCTTCTTCTTCTTTTTCTTCTTCTTCTTCTTCTTCTTCTTCTTCTTCTTCTTCTGCTTTTTCTTCTGGTTCTTCTTTTTCATATTTCATATCTTCTAATAATGGTTAATAATGTTCTTTCCTTTCCTTTTATGTAGTTTTTTTTTTTTTTACTCTATTTCATGTGGATTAGTCCGTATTAATTAAGAGGGATCGGTGTGTCTCAAATTACCTTATAACTCCAGAACACGATTTTAACGAAGTAAGTTCTCTCCATTCTTCTTCCTTTGCTTTGGACAGCTTTTCCATTACATCCTTCATCTTAAGTGAATTACCCCGTATATCAATTTCCTTCTCCGACTCATGCCAGTAAATAATGAAAAAGCGAGAGCAATATAAGCTTCCTGTGGTCAATCGATACCAACAATAGACGATGCTCAGTGATGTGAAGCAAATAAGACTCAGGACTTTGCTTCCTCTTCATCATCAACTTAGTTTCTTCTTCTCCTCCTCCTCCTCCTTATCCCCTTTTCTTTCTCTTCTTCCTGTCTTAACCGACCATTTTATTTCCTCTATTAGGCCTCTCTTCACTATCCACTGTGACGTTTTAGAGGCTCCTCCGGTGACTAATAGTTTCATCATCGGAAAACTACTGCTGGCAAGACGCCGCTCCCTTCTCTCCTTCCTTCGGTTCCGAGAAAGAGGGTGATACGAGGACACAACGGGTCGTCAGGGGCCACAAAAAGGTCCCAAAGGTGGCCAAAGTGGACGATATGTCAAAGGAAACAGCTAGGCTTCTCGGAACTACGCAGGAGGCTGATTGGCGCTACTTGAAAGTGGTGATACGGAAGCAATGGGGCGAGGAGGAGTGTCGGAAGGGGCTCACACACGCACACGCCCAAGCACACCAACACTTAGGTCCATATTCTTAAGCGTCTCGGGCTCTAATTACGACTATTTACCAAGGTCACAAAGAAGATTAACCGGGTTCCCATGGGTGATTTTGCCGTCTAGGATGCGGAAGCCGTGTAAAACTATCAGTTGGCTTTTTTTTTCATTATTGTTTCCTTTTTTTATGCCCTAGGAGCAGTGAGTAGCGGGCTTTTTTTCCCTTTTTTGTTTCCTTTTCTTTATGCCATAGGAGCAGTGGGTAGCGGGCTTTTTTTCATTATTGTTTCCTTTGTTTTATGCCCTTGAACTGACTCCTTTGATGTAAAAAAAAAAAAGGAGCATCACGAAACAGTGCATGAAAATCCCGGCAACTTCTATTCGAGAGACTTTTCAAACAGGAGAAGTGAAGTGTCGATATACGTTGAAGAGCACGAGGTATACACTCCCCCCCCCTCCCCCCCCCCCCCCCACACACACACACACACACTTGGGTCAATACGTGTTGAGCTAAAGAAGGGTCACGGACGGAGATTATGGCCACAACCTCACCTCGTATATCTCTCCCTTCGAATGACAATGATGATGATGATGATGATGGTGATGGTGGAGGCGATACTGTTAATGATAATGGTGATGATACTGGAGAGGATAAATAAGGTGAGATAGTTTTTGAGATGAAGATGATGGCTGTGTGTAATGATGGTAAAGATAGACAAAATGTGAAGAAGTCATGGAGAAAGGAAAAGTGTGAGAATGTTGTTGACCATAATGCTACCTTTTAATTCTGCTGATGAAGGAGGTGAGGAGGATAAACAGGTAGAGAATTAGAGAGGGATTAAAGCAATGAAAAAGATGAAAACTGTGATAATGGTGAACACTTAAGGAAATAAGGAAAGGAAGGACAAAAGGATAAAGATGACGACGATGAAGGTCACATTATTCTTGAAGGTCTTGATGGTGGTAGTGATGATGATGGGGCTGAGGATGGTAACGCTCAACAGATAGGGAAAGAAGTAAGAAAATGATGTAAGGAGGAACAAAAGCATAAAGATGACGATGAAGAAGAGGGTCACATTATTCTTGGTCTTGGTGGTAGTGATGATGATGGTGATGATGATGATGATGATAGGGGAAGAAGTAAGGATCAGGGAAGAACAAGACTGTAAATAAAACGACATCTGAGAGGAAACGAGGACGGCGTCAGGGGAAATACAGCTCCAGGAGGGGAAGAGAGCGAGGGAAAATAATATATCCGATCGGAAATAAACTGAGAAGGAATCCGACTCCCTTCCCATCATCTCTTTCTTCCGCTTTGCCTCCACTCCTTCACGCACAATGCTGAGGTGTCACTCTCTCTCTCTCTCTCTCTCTCTCTCTCTCTCTCTCTCTCTCTCTCTCTCTCTCTCTCTCTCTCTCTCTCTCTCTCTCTCTCTCTCTCTCTCTCTCTCTCTCTCTCTCTCTCTCTCTCTCTCTCTCTCTCTCTCTCTCTCTCTCTCTCTCACCCATATCGAATTTTTTCTAACCTTCGCTTTACGCTATCGCACCGACACCTTTCTTCCTTCCTTTCTTAAACAATTTCGTCTCGGCAATTCTATGTTTTTTTTTTGTATTAAGGGGCGTTATAGCGTGACGTGAGAGGCAATTAAGCTTCAAAAAGAAATACGTGGATGCTGGGAACCGTCTCATTAACTCCATCGAGGTAGCTAAATTTTCAAACATCATCTCGCTTATATATTTTTTTTCGGGGTGGGGGTCGAGTTAAGTAGTTTTGTGGCGGACTCATTTAGTAGACTTTTCACGCTGACCGCACGCCATTAGTACGTACGTGTGGGGTGTAAGGGAATATTTTGTGACGGGTAATTTTGTGAGTATTAATATTTTCTAGGGTGTAAAATAAAGTCAAATCTAAAAATGCTAATTAGGCGAGGTAATGACCTGTAAAACATATATTATTTTTTTTCTTGGTTTGCAATTGATCGAAAGTAGCGTTGAAACCCCTCTCTCTTAAATTCACTCCTCCCTCCCTCCTTCCTTTCTATCCCTCTCTTTTTCCTCCTTCCTTCTCTTCCATCTCTCTCAACTTTATTCCTCCCTCCTTCCTTCCTTTCTATCCCTCTCTTTCTCCCCCTTCCTTCCCTTCCATCTCTCTCAACTTTATTCCTCCCTCCTTCCTTCCTTTCTACCCCTCTTTTTCTCCCCCTTCCTTCCCTTCCCTCTCTCTCAGCTTTATTCCTCTCTTCTTCCTTCCTTTCTATCCCTCTCTTTCTTCCCTTTCCCTCACTCTCAATTTTATTCCTCCCTCCTTTCTTCCTTCTCCTCATTTCTCTCCTTATCTTTTCTCCTTCTCTCTTGGAATTCACTCCTTCATCCTTTCTTCCTTGATATTGTTGTAATTATAATAAACATGAAAAACGAATGAAGTCTATAATCGGTTGAGCAGTTGTATTGTAGTTGGATTAAATGATAGAGCTATTAAATATTACTCAGTACTCTCTGAATAACTAAGAGTACTGCTGCAAAAACCGTCTATGAATACTGAAGTGACAGCTAAAAAAAAATTAACTTGCTATAAGCTTGGTGATGATCTTGTGCTTCAGGAGGGAAAGCTTGAAAATATTCCATCATCTCTAAGTGCATTTTTGCCACACAACTTTCATCTTTGTGGGAACAGCGATTAGCGGGCTTTTTTTTATTACACCTTATTTTTGTTGCCCTTGAGTTGTTTCCTTAGCTGTAAAAACAAATGAACAAATATTTTCTTTTTAGAGTAACATCCTAATGCCAACGAATATAAAACAGAAGATACACTCAACAAAACGATAACATTAACAGCTGATGCACCTTCCCTCCATTAACAGTAAACAAAAAACAAAAAACAAAACAAAACAAAACAAAACAAAAAAAAAACTATCCCTTTTACGTGAAAATGAAAAGCTAATCGTTAATGTCCAATTTTGTCCGGGAAAATTCTAAAACATGAAAAAAATTACGATGAAGAGCTCGACGCCGATGGAGGACAAAGAAAAAACACTATGGGACCGAGGCAAACAAACAACTATCTATGCATGGGAGGATAATACGCTTTTCCTCCTCCTCTTCTTCCCGCTAAAGCTTTCATCAGGGCGGGGCGGGAGGTCTCTAAAGGGGTTATTACACTGGGCAAATTTTCCAAGGATCTTCAGCCAAACCACGATTTCCGCTGGCGTGGTTCTTATATTTCCGTGGTTTTCTGACGTGTCCACGATCTTCCAAAGCTACGGTAGATTTCACTGAAGGACGACGGTATTACTCACCATCATCATCAGCAGCAATAACAAGAAACAAATGAGAACCACGCTAGCAGAAACCGTGGTTTGACTGGAGATCCACAAAAAATTTGCCAAGTGTAATAGCTCCTTAAGGGAGCCCATCAGTCAGCTACACAGCCATTCTCGAGGGAAACTGTTTAGGGTAATTTTTGCTGTGCTTAAGATTCGCGTCCATGCGCAGAAGACTTCCCCCTTACCTCCTCAACCCTTCTCAAGTCCCTCTTTCTTCACCTCCTTCTCTTTTCCCTCTCTCCTTCCCCTCTCTCTCTCTGAAGTTTTCTCATCCCTCCTTCCTTCATTCTTCTCCTCATTTATCTCCTTGATTTTTTTCCTCCTCTCTCTTTAAATTCACTCCTCCCTTCTTCCTTCCTTTCTATCCCTTTCTTTCTCCCGCTCCCTTTCCCCCCTCTCTCTCAATTTCACTTCTCCCTACCTCCTTCCTTCCTTCCCACTCCTGCTAATTCCTCTCCTTCCTTCCCCTCCCTCTCCTTCAACTTCACCCTTCCCTCTTTCTTACTTTCGTTTCTCTCTCTTTCCCCTCCTTCCTTCCCTTCTCTCTCCTTCAACTTCATTTTTCTCTTCTTCCTTCCTTATTTTCCCTCTCTTTCTTCCCCTTCATTTCCCTCCGTCTGTCTTAAATTTCCTCCTCCCTCCTTCCATTCCCTCTCTTTTCCCCTCTTTTCCTTTCTCTCCGCCATATATTTCCTTCTTCCTTCCTTGTTTTCCCTCTCTTTCTTCCCCTTTCCCTTCCCTCCGTCTGTCTTAAATTTCCTCTTTCCTCCTTCCATTCCCTCTCCTTTCCTGCCTCTCCGCCATATACTTCGCTGGCCGCTTTTTTCCTCTCTTCCCTCTCTTCATCTTACTCCTATTAAACTCTCCTTCGTCACTCTTATCTTTATTCTTCCTCCATGATGCTTCCTTCTCTCTTTCAACGCCTTTCCTCTCCGTCTCCTTCAATCTCTCCATTCACCTTCCCTTCCCTTCAGTATTAAACCCTTTCCTCCTCCTCCTCCCCTTCCTTTCCCTTTCCTCCGTTCGTCCCTAGCTGATGCACCTTCCCTCCTTTCTCTTAACCCTTTCACTCCTTCCCTTCCCTTCCTGTCCTCACTGCCAAAGACTTTTCTGACCCCTTTCCTTCACCCCTCCAACCCCTCTCCTAATGCCCTCTTCCTCCCCCATGGACTTGATGCAAACATGATCTTCACCCCCCCGCCCCCCTTGCCCCCCCGCCCCCCCAAGAGTCATGAATGTCGCTGACGTGAAAAAAATATATATAATGTCGGCGGATTTTTGCGCGAGACGGCTAATGGATGAACCTTTTTTTTACCTCAAAGTGCAGCCGTCGAGGGACTCTTTCCTGCGCAGTTTGGTAGTGCTTGACGAGTACGAGAGAGAGAGAGAGAGAGAGAGAGAGAGAGAGAGAGAGAGAGAGAGAGAGAGAGAGAGAGAGAGAGAGAGAGAGAGAGAGAGAGAGAAGAGAGAGAGAGAGAGAGGGGATCAATGCTTGTTTGTTTGTGTTTGTGTTTTTTTTTTTTTGTTTGTGTGTGTGTGTGTGTGCGCGTAATAAATCACATTCCAAATAGGCAATTAAAACTTTCCCTCTCTTTCTCTTGGCGTCCCTATAAACAAGACGATGTTTGGACACACACACACACACACACACACAGACACACTTTACGCTTCCTGTTGCTTTTTTTTTTACTCTAGCGTCCTGAATTCTCATAACGCAACTCTCTTGGGCACCCTCGCAGCACTTCCTTGGCATTCTCTTCATAGTTTCGGATTAAGGGCAACGCTGGGGAGTATTAAAGCCATTTAGCGCACATTATATACGCCAGACGACAGCCGCCTACTTGCTCGCTCACTACTGGGACCTTTTTATCACTGAAGTTCACCCCGTTACGACTTCCTAGGAGAGTCTAAATGGAAATGAAGGTACTACGAAAGAGAGAGATGGATAGGCAGATGGATAGAGAAAGAGAAAATACACACACACACACACACACACACACACACACACACACACACACACACACAATATCTCACCTCGAAGAACAAATGGAAACAATAAAATGGTAAACAGTTAGCGACGATAGAAAAGCAAATATGTATACATGGAAATTGACAGTCCGCTGGATCGGGTCTCTCTTTACACAGATTTTTATATTGGTTGACATCTCGAAAAGGAGGAGGAGAGAAGTATACGGGAGGGACACAGCAGAAAAATAGGAAAGAAAACCAGGAATAAGGAGGAAAAAATAAAGCTATGAAATCCGGTGAAAATAAGAAAATACAAAAATGGCTACGAACGAAGAGAAAAACACAGAAAAAACATAACGAAATAAATAAAATAAATAAAAGACAAAACTAGAAGGTGCCATTGCAAAGCCTATCAACACCACATCAATCAATATCCCATCAATACATTCCTCTACCCCACTACTCAACATCCCACCCAACCCTTTCTTATATATATTTTCATAGGGGCAGTGATTATGGGTCTTTTTATTCTCATTACCTTTTTTTTCGCCCTTGAGCAGCTTCCTTTACTGTAAAAAAAGGAAATCTATATCCCACAAACACATTTCTACAGTGTTCGTATAGGAAGAAGAAGCAGTGTGATGTTAAGATTTTTTTACACTCATACTCTTTCCTTTTTCCTCTTTCTTCTTAGTCTTGGCATTTCTATATCTCATAACTACAATTCTACGGTGCTCGTATAGGAAGAAGAATCGTGATGTTAAGCTTTTTCATACACCCAGACTCGTTCCTTTATTCTCAGCTCCCTCTTCTCATCTCTATCGTCAGTCTCAGCATTTCCATATCCTATAAATACATTTCTGCCCTGCTTGCCTACAAAATAAATAAAAAATCGTGATGTTAAGCTTTTTCATACACCCAGACTCGTTCCTTTATTCTCAGCTCCTTCTTCTCCTCTCTATCACCAGTCTCAGCATTTCCATATCCTATAAATACATTTCTGCCCTGCTTGCCTACAAAAAAAAAAAAAGAATCGTGATGTTAAGCTTTTTCATACACCCAGACTCGTTCCTTTATCCTCAGCTCCTTCTTCTCCTCTCTATCATCAGACTCAGCATTTCCATATCCTATAAATACATTTCTGCCCTGCTTGTCTACAAAACAAAAAAAGAATCGTGATGTTAAGCTTTTTCACACACCCAGACTCGTTCCTTTATCCTCAGCTCCTTCTCCTCCTCTCTATCCTCAGTCTCAACTCCTCCTCCTCCTCCTCCTCTTTTTCCTTGGTCTCCCCTCCACCTTTACCGGAATCTTGTATGCATCGTCGGGCTTCGTGTCGCGCTACTCAGCTTTATGTCGGGACAAGGGGCAGTAATATCATTAGGAGGGCCGGGAAAAAGTATGGTTCTGTTGTTTCACTTATTCAGCATACACAACTAGGCAATAATCCTTTGTTTGTGTGTTTTATATTCATGTGTGTGTGTGTGTGTGTGTGTGTGTGTGTGTGTGTGTGTGTGTGTGTGTGTGTGTGTGTGTGTGTGTGTGTGTGTATTTTATTTAACTTTATAGACTGAAGTTTAAAGATGTATGGGTCGCGAACGTTTTATGTCTTCTGAAACAACGCGTGTGCTTGAACGATAACACAAAACTTTTTGATATATATATAAAAAAGTGGTTATTGAAATGCACGCCAATGTATCGTTCTATTCGTGCTTCTGTTCGTGTCTATATACCTGTTTTTTTTTTTTTACATGTGGCTTTCTCTCGTTTCTTATTCAGTCAATCAATTGCTCTTTGTATGTCAGTGTCTCTTTCTTTCTTTCTTTCTTTCTTTCTTTCCTTCTTTCTTTCTTTCTGTCTGTCTGTCTGTCTGTCTGTGTATATGTCTGTCTGTCTCTCACACACACTGACTACCTCCTCTTCGTCCTCCTCAGGTATCACAAGCTACGCGTCATCACCAACTACTTCGTCGTGTCCATGGCCCTGGCGGACATGCTGGTGGCGCTCATGGCTATGGTGTTCAACGCGAGCGTGCAGCTAACACACACATGGCTCTTCGGGCAGCTCATGTGTGACCTCTGGAACTGCATGGACGTGTACTTCTCCACCGTCTCGATCCTACACCTTTGCTGCATCTCCATAGACAGGTGTGTATGGGAGGGGGACGTGATGTAGGTGTTGCAGGTAATTGATTTGTCCTGAATATGAATCTAGAAACCTTACGAAACTTAATATTTACCATCATAATCCTGTTTTCTGGTGCACTTCCATAAATTAATGTGTAGGACTGGAGCAAAGGACAAAAGACAAAAGGTAATGGAATGTGATGGACCCAGAAGGGAGTCCTGAATATCGATGCGGTAGCCCTGACATTCCTATCCACTCAAATCGTCTCTACCTCCCCTACATATTCATGGAAGGGATGTGTAGGGCAGGTGTACGTCTGTCAAGCGGCTGAATACGATTTGTAGGAATAAGGAGTTCGTTGTCTTGGCCTGAATATATACACGTGTGAGCCTTGCGAAGCTTCATCATCTACGTTTACTGTATCTACTTAAAGAGGAGTGTATCGCAGGAGTCTATATAAGATGATTACGCTTTTGGGAGGCGTTACAAAGGGAGTCCCACTTTATCATTTTAGGTATTTCTCTGTTTGTAGGTCTGAGTTTATAATATTGGATATCTTTCTTTTCTTTTTAACGGTTGATTTGCTTATCCTTCCAGCTGAGTGTGTTTCCTTTTATCCTTTATGTATTTAATTGCATCCACCAGTTTTTTTTTATGATTTGAAGAGTTGTTGATCATTACGGCTTTTTATATTTAATACTACGTTTTGTCGTTATATTGTATCAAGACACCTCTCCACCCAAAATTGACCTCTCTTTTAGCTACTCTTTACTTTTTACTTTTGTGGGAGCGGCGAGTAGCGGGCTTTTTTTTGTATCCTTTTTGTTGCCCTTGAGCCGTATCCTTTGATGTAAAAAAAAAATAGATGATGCCATATAAAATTATTTCGTATGTCGACGAAAATTTGTGCTCAATAAATTATCTAACTAACTATAACTATCACCATCATCATCATCATCAATTTAAGCAAGGTGTATACCAGACAAAAGATTATGGACGTGATGGCGGAATGGGAGTTCACTGTGCTGATCTTAAACAATACATGTGCGTCTTAACCTCACACAGCCTCGCTAACTGAAGCAAGACGTTTTAGGAAGGCCCCGCAGTGGGTCAGTGAGTCCTCAGTGTTGTGCGTATTACAGCTGAACCCCAAGATTTTACTTAGTTAAGCCAATTCGTGACGTGTTAATAAACGAGTGTATACGTTCAAGAACACACACTTGCTAAGCTTGTGTGTGTATCTGATGCTGTTTAATGAAGATCCTGGTGCATTACTACTGATTTTTTATGGTAATGGACTAACTGGACAAAAAATAAGACTATGATGCGAAGAACTACCACTATAACTAGAAATAAAACCTGAAAACAACGCCAATGACTGATTCTACGACTCGAAATGCGATATATCTTGGAGGTCGACAGCTTCTGTGTTCATGATATACGTAATTATTCCGTGTTGTGCGCCGCGGCTCCCTAGAGGACAGGGCGGCAGCGGCAGACACAGCGGCAGACACGTTTGGCGTAACACACACTGCAAACACTCATTAAGGGTACGCGAGGTGCGGGTCCGCGTAAATATTCACAGCGACACCTTTATTACGCCTTTCTGTGCTGGCTCCCCGACATCTCTGCAGCCTCCAACGTTGCTAACTTGTCATATTTATCCTCAGTTCCAAGGAAAAACACTAAATGCTGACCTCATCTGTATTATCACGTCTTGAATATTTACAGCGATATCTTTACCACGCCTCTCCTAGCTGTGTGACGCCTCTGCAACCTCCAACAGTGCTATAGTGCAATATTTATCCTCATCTTCCAGGAAAACACTAAATGCTGACCTAATTTGCATCCATTGTGGAGTAGGAGTCTGTATAAACACGTCCTGAATGGGTTTTAGCTTGGAAAGGACTCTTAATCCTCTTACAATGAGCTCCAAAGCCAGAGAGATGATCCTGTAATTTAGCGGTGACCTCGGGATAAACTTAAGCCGTATATGCGTCCCATTGAAGGCAGGCATGGCGGCTCTGCAGGATGGGAAGGGCCAGTGTACAGACTTTTTGATGGCCTGCTCAGCCTCTATCAGCCTCCCACATTAACGAGTCTTTATGGGGTACGCAGTTATGTCGTACCATAATGTCAAGAGACTGCCTATTCCGCGGGGGTCGTCTCTATTAACGACCTCATTCCGAACACTTAGCCTGGGGGCCCCTTACACGGTCACCTCGGGAGTTACGGCCCCTCATGCCATTATGCGTCCCGAGGAGTTATCTTCCCCGGCCGTTTTTTTGCCATCGCTCCTCCGCGACGCTGCACATTTCCAATAAGCTATAAAGAAGCCAAGGAGGTGCATGACGTGCCTGACTGGGAGCCATTAATCTCAAGTATACTAAGCCAGAGTGTATGAGAGGTTATTTAGTGCATCAGACGTGACCAAGAAACAAATCACAAACCGAGAAAATAAGTCTGATTTCATCCAAAGAAAGACAAATGTTCTCACTTATAAATATTACGGTATAAGAGGGACCGAGCAGGAAAAAAGCGAAAAACGATTAAAAAAACTAATAAGTAGATAAATGGGTACAAAAAACATCTCTAGTGACAGAGTGAAGACCGATGAATGGGCAGAAAGGAAAGGAGATGATTAAGATGCAGAAGAAGAAGTTGACAAATGGTTGAGGAAGCTCTCGACACATACTGAAGACTGATGAATCATTCTGTCCTGACTTGTCACTCGAAAGGAATTCTTCTGTGTGCGAAAATGAAAGAATGCTACATATGAGGGTAATGGAAAACAATAACAGAATAGAAATTGAATGATTAGGATCTCGAACGAATGAGTAAATAGAGTTAACACGTTAGCTTTTGCCACAGTGACGGTAAATATATAACTGCAGATATTTCACAGTAAAGGAAGCAGCTCAAGGTGAAAAAAAAGAAAAATTAGAACCCCCCCCCCCCGCTAAACACGGCCGCTATATATATAAAAAAAAGAGTTCAGAAGAGTGGCCGAAAGAGAGGTTCAGAATTATCTTCTCTTTTGGAAACTAATCTTGTGAGAAAAAAAAATGGTGCACCCAATAAGTGTACACGTGGAGCTCACGAATATACATGTCTACTTTGCAATGTCTCTACAGGTGTACGTAGCGATGACCATGCAAGTGTACCTCGCGATGGGGGTGTGGGGAGGGACGAGGAAAGTTGCTTTAAGACCAGGATGAAGACCGTACGATGCGACTAAAGCTGTCAGGACGAGGCCAAGAAGTGACTTACGTAATGACACTTCTTGGACTGTCGCGGGAATTGGGGGAGTCTGAAGACGGATAAATTTCGGTGATAATTTAGATGCTTAAGCCTGACAATTCGTTTTGGGGCAAGACAGTTATATCCTGAGGAGACTATGAGGCGGAAAAGAGTGGGGAAACTTGTGACATCTAATACATCCTTGGAAATTGGAACTGCTGATATATGGCCCAGAAACGCAAGGAGATAAAAGAGAAGAAAAAGGTGGATAATCGTGCCATGCATAGAGTATTAGAAGAGTCAGATAGATTGATAATTAGATACACATACATACATACATATATAGAAAAAAAAACTGTGTGTATGTGCTTTTTAAATGCGTGTGCGTGTGGGTTGCAAGAAATAGGAAACTGGTTGAAATTAATATTCATAGGAAAATCATAGACGGCGTAAATAAAGCCATCAGAAGGTGTTTCGTTGATTGGAAGGCTATTAAGGTGACATGCTGACGCACCTGCCTGAGGGCGGGTGGGGGCCAAGGGAAGGGCAGGTGGATGAGACTGATACACACCTGTGGGCAGAAAGACATGACTGACATTAGAGGGATGGAAAATAATTGACACGTCTGAAATTGAGAGGAGACCTGATGCTTGCACTGATACAAAAAAATAGTGAACATTGATTAGTAAAGGAAATAACAAAAACCTAAATGTAAAATGTAATAACTGAAAACTTCTACAATTACAGTCCTAAAATTGGACCCTTTAACACACAACACACGGAATCTTTTGGTGTCTTGCGAATGACAAACGTTATGAACTGCTCTTGAGGAGAGAAGTGAAAGACAGGGTAGTGGATTACGGCAAATATAGTTTCCACTGAAGATTGTTAACAGGGATCCTTACAAGAGACGGTGATGAGCCACAGGGTTGTTTGAGCAGACGGATGTAAATGTCGTGCACTAGAAAACTTGGCAATATATATCCTGTGTATATTAGAAGCTACTGGCTAACTTGGGAGGTAGCGACAGTTAGCAGCAACAACAAGATATGCGGTAAGGAGGTGATTGGAGGGGTCCAGAGGAAAACAGACGTAAGTGTATTTTCAAAGTAATTTCAGAGATAAGCGACCAAGTGATGCCTGATAAGCGAGAGGGGGTCAAGTAAGCTCAGGGCGTGACATGCAAGTCAGGGGAGTGTTGTCAAGTATTGGCGGCTGCCCGATAATGAGCCTCGTTAAGACTTGTCACGTGATACTGAGTGACGCAAATTAATCACTTGGTCTCTCTCTATATTCATCCGTGTCTCCCTCCATTTATGTCCTGAATCTTTCTAACTCCTTACGTACTTATCTACTTATATCTATCTATCTATCTCTATATCAGTATCTGGCTATCTAAGTCTATATAGTCTATACATTCATCTACTTATAACAGTCACAGTATATAAAAGTAAATAAGTACGTATTCATGATTATATAAGCGCCCATGTGTGTGTGTGTGTGTGTGTGTGTGTGTGTGTGTGAGAGAGAGAGAGAGAGAGAGAGAGAGAGAGAAAATAAAGACAAAAATAAAACATCCAGTAAAACATAACCTGGGAATTAAAAAAAAAATAGAACAAAAAATATATCAACCCCGGACACTGCTCTTTCCCAACGAGGGCAAAGAGAGGTGGGAAGGGAGGGAGAGGAGCAGGGGGGAGGCGAGGCTCTAATAGCGGGACGCAGCGACTCGGAAGGCAACGAAAAACCCGGACAAGAAAGCGGAGACCTTCGAGAACGCGGGGAATGGGAGCAGAAGGCAATATCATCTCCGTGAAGGAAAAGATGATTGGGATCCGATACCCGATAACCGGCGCCAATTAAGCTGCATTGCCCTGTAAAGAGAAAGCTCCTGAAGGCCGTGCAAGCTGCGGGTGTCGGCGCGGTGTTGAGGTCCTGATGAAAGAGAGAGATTAGCGGGAGACTGCTGCTGCGGAAGTCTTGGTAACCTGGCGTGGGTGGAGGAACGCAGCTGTGGTAGGTGGGTGTATTTTGTGGGGGTGGATTCAGCTGAGGGGTTAGCGGTAGTAGTAATAGCAGTAGTAGTAGTAGTAGTAGTAGTAGTAGTAGTAGTAGTAGTAGTAGTAGTAGTAGTAGAAGTAATGGTAGTAAAATAGTAGTAGTAGTAGTAGTAGTAGTAGCAGAAGCAGTAGCAGTAGCAGCAGTAGTTGGGAAGGTGGTGGCTGAGTGGTCAGCGTGACGGCCCCGCTTTCAGGAGCTCCAGGAGGGACGCGGGTTCGAATCCTGGCCGCCGCACAGCTGAGGTTTTTCAGTTACCGCCGAGTGGCCTAAGACTACCCACATGCTGCCCTGAAGACCACCCATCAACCCGGGCTCTAGACAACCTCTCCAAAGAGAGGCTCAAAGATGAGTTCCGGGGGGCAGCATGAGCCAACACAAGATGGCGCCACTATAAACACTCGCCTGCGCCAGAACGGACTGGGCAAACCATCAGGCCCCATCGAGAACAAGCCTACCGGCGCAATAGGCCCGACGTTAAAAAAAAAAGTAGTAGTAGTAGTAATCACCGTTGCCATGTGTAATCAGTGAAGTATTCTCTTCATATTATATTTGATTTATAAATTTCAGCATTCTTGTTTTATGAATTCCCTACATACGCAAAGTAATTATCTCATCAATTTTTGTTTGATATTTTAAAATTTTTGTAGCTGGAGTGAATGTTCCGTGAACGCAGTACTCTGTGAATTGTTCCATTAATCATAACATTTTGGGAACAAAAATTAAAATATTTTTCTGACTATTTGCGGAACAAATTCATGCGATTAATTAATATCCACACAGAAGTGAATTAAATTTTACTCGAGCATAAAGCGCTGTAATACTATATGATAAAATAGTACGGACAAAAACCAGACAAACTAAGGAATACATATAGTTATCGGAAACACACAATTAAAGTCACAACATTAAAATTTTTACTTTGTTCGAACTTAAAGCGCTGCAATTTAATCCTATTCATTAGGTTTAGAAAAATAATAAAACATCATAGCAACATACACAAATACTCAAACATCAAGCGCTTGCACACATTATATTACAATACTAATATGATTGAAAGAAATACGAAAAAAATGCTACAAAGAGTACGAAGGACTAGAATAATAAAACACCCGACTGACGTGACACTGGACAACAGGAACACGACAATATTTGCAAGGGCGGTGAATGACGCCAAGTTCACGACCACGGGAAGGAGGAGTAGCGAATAACGAACAAAAAAAGCACTGTAATGAAATAGGAAAGAAAAAAAAACAGAGTGACAAACAGAGCGCGTGTTTGCAGTAGCAGCGGAGGGAATAAGTTCGCGACAAAAGGGAAAAAAAAAGGAACGAAACAACGAAAATGAGGTACTGGAATCGAATAGGAGAGAAAGAAAATAAGGAAAAACTCGCTGCCAGCATGAAAGCGAGTGTTTGCAGGAGTAACAGAAGGAACCAAGTGGGCGACAAAGGGAAAAATTATTAGAGAAAAACAAAACAAAAACAAAAATGAAGTACTGCAATCGAATAGTAAAGAAAAAAACACACAGACAATCTCGCTGCCAGCATGAACGCGAGTCTTTGCCGTAGTAGCGTAGGGAATCACGTTGGGGTTGGAAGAAGCAAGAACAATATCACGTCGGGCCGAAGAGAGAGTTTGTGTAAGTTTAGATTGCAGGGATTGCCTTCCAGGGCCGGAGTCACCTCGATACAATAACTTTTTCTATTCGCCAGTAACTCCTCCACAAGAAAAGACGAGAGAGAGGGAACGAGAGAGAGAGAGAGAGAGAGAGACTTTAATTTAATATATATTGGTCTTCACAATATATTCACACCCATTACACACAGCGTTTATTTATATTAGTTTCGACGTATTCGTATTGGTATCTCTTCCACCACTTTTCTCATCCCCTTCTTTATCAGCCTCACTACCACCAATGCCACCACCATCACCAACTACTACTACTACTACTACTACTACTACTACTACTATTACCTCAATTCGTAGTACTGCAATCGCTATGACCACTCGAGGAACTGTCCTCACTTAGTCTGTCTTGTAGAAATATTGTCATCATTAACACAACAAACAAACAAAATTCCTACCACAATCATTCCCATCACTATCATCACCCCCACCACCACTATCATCACTATCAACTCAGACGGCCAGTACCGGTGCAATAATAATCACTTCCGCAGTCTTTCAAGGCCTCAAAACGTATTCACAGCCTTAGACTTACGAAACTTTGGAGCTTTGCATACTAACTCTCTCATAAGTGTTTGCAGAAAGCTGTGGTAAACGGATGGCAGTCGCATATCTCCGTCCGGTATTTGAACGTTGTATTATTCAGGTTGCGTGCATTTTAGGGATGTATTTATAAATGTTTAAAAAGACTGTCGCGGATATGAACCAGTGTGAAGCGTGCGCGTCAGGAAGCTTCCGGGAGGAGGCGAGCAAAACCACTGAGCAATTATTAAACAAGGTCGCGTGGCAGAATTCCTTGGTGCATATTGTTATTGTGCACCGGCCAATGGACCACTTGCTAATTGACAATTTTTCCGAGTGTCTTCAACCGTATTCACTCACTTGTAATATAGAATAACTCGGCTATAAATGAATTGTGCAAACCTGTTGTGTGAGGGCGCTCGCGTTTGTTTATTTGTGTTTGTATGTATTTATGTATGTATGTATGTGTGCTGATAACGACTTTAATAGTATATAAGCTGTTAGTAAAAATCCTTTCCTAGGTCTCAGTAAAAGAATATCGGTGACTGTAATGAGCACCTGGTGAAAAAGAAAAGCCTGCATCCCCAGAAGCCACGAATAACAACGGCGCCTCAATATCCCACACCCTAGCTATTTGTTACAATCTCAGCTTATTGCAACTTGCTGTTCGCAGTAACATCGAGAAAATAAAACCATAATATAATCGCATCCTTTCGTACAATTCGTCTAACTTACGAAAAACAGTGGAACCTCAGTGACCTACCTCCCGCATGCCTGGCCATGAGATTACTACTTTTTCGTATTAAGAGATATAAAGAAAAGGCAGACAAAATGCTTATCAGTAAAGACAATTTCATCTTCAATATTCTGATCTTAAAAAAAACCCGTAAGGGGTAGAAGTGTTTTACAGCTCTATTTTTCAACAGTTTTCCTCTGGGTGAACAGGAAATAAACAACAATAACTCAATATATTAGGAGGATAAGCTCCATCTGTGGGGCAGGAAATGCAGCATGTTTCCCAGCTGCTTCATTTCTAATCAGATCTTGTTTAAATTAACTTGTTTTCATAAACGTTAACTTCCAAGATCATAGTTTTTAAGGTCAGAGGTCTAACGCAAAGGTCTGCAAGTCTACACATTTATCATTTAAACATTATAAAATATGAACGCTTTCCCGTGTCATTTTAAATATGAAACGTCAAAACAATTAAATATCAAACAACTAAATTATGAACCGTGTTTTGTTTTTAAATGCAACGTAAAGACATTTTTTTTAGCACAAATTAACTTTATATCATTAAAACGAATTTTCTAGTCCTGAGATAAATACACACACTAACACACACACACACACACACACACACACACACACACACACACACACACACACACACACACACACACACACACACACATAAATATAAACACACACAGATACACAAATTCAGTAATAAAAAAAAGTTTGTGATATTGTTTTATATGTCAATGCTGTAGTGTAATATAAATACATATTCTAAATACGCAAACATTCATATGAGAGCGAAAACAGAGAGGAGTGCATAATAAATAGTATTTACACCTCCTCTTCATTGAAATAATCTGATTAGGTCCGGAATGAAGCTACACGGTGAAGGGAGGCGTGAAGTGTGTAATCATATGAATGCCGCTTTGGTGGCGCCCATACACCACGCTCCAGGAAACCTATTAATAAGACGAATAAAATACATGATGCACACCCGAATAAGATATCCGGTGGAAAGACTCGCGTCAGTGGGAGTGGAAAAGCGATACCCGCCGTCAGGTAGTGAAAACTGGAATGACCGACCCGTAGAATTTACGCAACACTTACAGATGACTATTACATTCCTGTTTCGCTGCATTGCTACTATTATTACTATTTTTACCACTCCTCCTCCTCCTTCTCCTCTTCCTCCTCCTCCTCCTCCTTCTTCTCTTCCTCTTTCTTTTCCTCCTCCTCCTCCTCCTCCTCCTCCTCCTACTACTACTACTACTGCTACTACTACTACTACTACTACTACTACTACTACTACTACTACAGCTACTACTACTACTACTACTACAGCTACTACTTCTACTACTACTACCCCTACTACCATCATCATTGTAACAGTGGAGGAACCTTGAAAAAGGCTTTGTAAACATGCAAAAATATGTAAATAGATATTTACTTAAATAGATATTTAATGATACATTTATCACCAATGACGCCAAATCAGTAACCTCAAAAATCATATGGTGAACGGTTCCTTCCTATGCTGATTCCTGGTTCCCAAAAGTGCTGACCCATAAGACGTTGACGCGGGCAGCATCCACTTCCCGCTTTACTCCACACAGTCAACTTCTCTTCTTTCAGTTGCTGTTTTGTAGACCATTAATTATTCTATTAAACTGATGTTTTTTCATTTATCTTCTACAGGAATAATACTAAAACCATTTATTTTAAAACATAATTTCAATAACAATCATTCATTGCAGGACAGAATCTAATTCTTATTTAGAAGAAATGCTCTTAATTAGTACATTAATACACAAGTCGACTCTAATTAGCTGACAGAATGAGTCAGAATTCCAGCTGCTTATTAGTAAGGGATTAATTTATGTGACTGATTACTGCACAATTGGAAACCTGGAAATTCATTTCACATCCATATGTAACATAAATGAGGAAAAGTGAACCATGAATCAACGTTCCCACCTCAGATGTACCGACATCAGGAGATCAACCACAGGTAAAAGACGGAAGCTATTGAAGTAAAGAGAAATTTCCATTATTTTATGCTAACTTAAGTGGCATCGTGATGGCTTATAATAAAAGGTAAGAAAAGGGAAGTTATTTTTGTTTTGTTTGGCTCTATCTCAGTGACAGGTGTATCTAGCATGGAAGTTTATAATAGCGAGGAGTTTCCCTAAAATAACATCACAAAGATAATTTAACCACTTCTAAACGTGAGAGTGTGTTTGGCTGCGTAACTTTAGCAGTGTCAGTTCAGCTTTCCGCTTCACGGTAATAATACAAAGACCTGAGCACCCGAAGTGAATCAAACTTAAATTGAAAAACATTGTTGAAAGTGAAGTCGTCACGTTTGAACGAACCACCATAAAGAGGCGAGGTGTATAAGTAGGTCTTGTTGTGTATGGGAATGGCGAGTGGGGGAGTGAAAGGTTATTGTAGTGGCGAGCTAGGTATAATAGAGGGTGACGAACCATAGAGGGAACAAGATGAAGAGAAAGACGTGGTAGGTAGAAGATGCTAAGCGAAGATGACAAGGAGTAGAAGAGAATACGATTTGGTAAATGGAGAACAAACTTAAATAGACATCGAAAATGGAGACACTGAAATTAGCTAGGAACGTAAGGAGACAAACAGATGGTGGATGATGGATGGAGAGGACAAAGAGCAGAGGGGAAAGATAGCTTGTGCGTGAAGAGATGACGAAGCATGGCGTATGAGTAAAATAAGAGACATGCGAAAATAGAAGCGGAAAGAAAGGGAAAAATGATAAATTACCCTAAATAAAAATAAGAAAATGGTGATGAGATGGATGTTACTTTCACGCTCTTAAAAAAAATCACTTAAGTACCTCGCCAAAAATAAAACAAATTAATAAAGCATATCAAACGCGAAAAATGGTGACCTATCAATAACCCCAGATAATAAAAACCAAAACAACAACGAAGGTGCAATTTCCCTTAACACCAATTACAAAACTAACCCATTAAATCCCCATTAAGGAAAAAAAAGATGCCAAAAGGGCTAGGTCATCTCTTTCATCTCCGACACGGCCTTCCTAACCGCCCAAGATTAAGAGCTCGCGAGAAATTGGGCTGTGAGTGGCCTGGGCGTGACTCGAATGAGGATATACGTGGCCCTGGGAGCAACGCCGCCTCGCCAGACACACAAGACGGCGCGGCGGGAAAGGGGAAGGCAGCAGCGGGGAGCGTGAGGCTATGACAAGCTGGAAGAGGCGGACGTGCGTGTGTTGTGTGATGGTGATGAGCTAATAGAGAAGAGGAAGTGAGGGAGAGGGAGAGGGAGAGTAGGAAAGGGATGGGAGAGTAAGAGAAAAGAGAGAGAGAGAGAGAGAGAGAGAGAGAGAGAGAGAGAGAGAGAGAGAGAGAGAGAGAGAGAGAGAGAGAGAGAGAGAGAGAGAGAGAGAGAGAGAGAGAGAGAGAGAGAGAGAGAGAGAGAGAGAGAGAGAGAGAGAGAGAGAGAGAATGACTATATGATAAAAGAAGACAAGATAAGAAAGAAAAGGGAACATAAGTGAATTACAGAGAAGAAAGGAGGGGATACATAATGATAGATAAAAAGACGGATAGACACAGATAGATAGATAGATAGACAGATAGATAGTGACAGCGCTGAAGTGTCGAAGTTGGGGGTGGGGCGGGGTAGGTGGGGGGGATATATAGGAAATTAGTTAAAGCGGAAGGGCTCGTATCACACTATATTTTTAATGAGTTTCGCTATCGCGGCCTCCAACTTTACGACCATCAGCCTCATCTTAACACCAGGAGGCGCTGCGTCAGAACCAACGTTACCAGATAGTCGTACTCAGCCTCTTATATTTACCGACTTCCGACCCAAAAACTGTCTTGTGGACCCCAATGAGGAGATTCACTTATATTTATCGTTAAAATAGTTAATTAATGATGTTTCTTGGCAATAGTTAGTCGTCAGAAACAGGTAAATACTATGCTCTGAGTACAATAATCTGTCAACGGGGGTCAGAATACCACGGGTTGGGCGTCCGCGGTTCACTGCCCGGGCGAGGGGAAGATGATCCTTGTCGTGGAAGCTGTGTTTAAAACTTCCAGGTTATGTAATTATGGGCTCCTGCGGGTATGATGGGGAAAGTGGTATTTGATTAAGTAATAGATTCGAGATTGTCATTATTTCATTTTTGTCTCTTATCTTGCTGGTTCCCCGGTGTCGTAAATATATGAGACTTTAATTTGAGGAGACTTTTGTAATCAATGAACCGCTACTTTCACCCTATCTCCTCTGTTTCATATTTACATGCCCTCAGTAACGAAATCTTGATGTCAAAGAAGTGGCATGAAATAGAAGGTTTGATATTTGTGTCCTCTGTAACTAACACAAACTAATCATTATAGAGAAAAGGACAATTTCGAGGAGATAATATTCCTTAACAAAGAAACTCGCCTCCATTGATTTATCTTTAGTAACGCCTTCATTGTTTAGTGGTTAGCTAGTCTAGTTTTCAATCCACGTTCTCAGTTCTGATCCCGGCAGTCAGCGCGCAGCTCATCCACCTGTTCCTTCTCCTTTTCGGGCTGATCAATATATGCTTACAAGGGAAAACGTGGGGAAGGTAGTCTATTGCAGCCAACTGACTCCCATCCTCTATTTCTGTTAAGATCATTTTTAGTATCAAGAGAAAATACACCAGAATTAGTTCCGTCTTGATTTTAATTACCTTCATCTTTTCATCACATATTTAAGCTGCTCCCTTCTCTCCGTAGGGAACGAAACTGTGATTAAGAAGACGTATTTTTCTAATCAGTTATAATTCTGCTGCTTTCTTCTTGTAGACATCAGTAAAGCTTCTTCTGCTTCGTAAGGTCTTTCACATGCTTTCAGCTAATAAGTACTTTTTCCATGGTGTTCTTCATCCTGCTCTTGAGGTGAGCATTTGAATCGAGTTAACCGCTTTTTTTTTTGGCTTTCAGTTGGTTAATCCCTTTGTTTATATATTTTCCGGCTATTCAGGCTAATTCTATTAACTTTTTTCAACGCCTCAGTTTTATTCTTGTACTTTTCTCCCTCTCCCCGATTATCGTTCACTCGGTAGTCATCGGCCAGAACATTAATTTGCTAACCCAAACCATTTTATCTGCTTATATTTTGTAAGTCCATCGGGATTGCCAATAAATCAACACAATTAAAAGTCGGACTTTGTGTCGACTTTAAATTTTGAGATCACTGTTCAGTTGATGAAGATAAGTTTTCTTTTGTTTGTGTCGAATGTTTGTTTTAGACTATAATGTACAATAAACAGAGATAAAAATTGAGTCAAAGGTTTGTGTGAAGGGATGTTGAAAGTCCTTAACTCTGCCAAATGACTGCCACCGTGTATTTCATTAGGGGCTAAAAAAGCACTCAAGAATCATCCATCCAAACCAACCATGATACCAGCCTGTTAACTTAAGCGCCGGCCGGTAACACTGGCCTAGAAAATGGCCATAAACCAAACAGCGGCCCTCACGAGCGCGGGGCGGCCCATCAGAGCGTGTGTAGGGCCGTTACAACACACGAACCTTGACGTTAAGGCATAAAAAAATAGGGCAGCGTTGTCCATCTAGTGAGGTTTATGGCGGTTCGAGTCATGAGCCAAGACGCTTTATCACAATGTGTGGACGTTTAATAAGTGTCCCTTCTGCCATTTATCACACTCTACGTTTGTAGTGAACAGTTACGTCAGCTGTTTTCTATATCTTTAAAACAATATGCAACAATAACGTTCTTTACAGTGTTGTTTTCCACGCCTACTTTATTTTAACTTTTTCTTTACACACACACAAAAAAAGAGAAAACACACAAACAACTTTTGGAAAGAAATTTACCACACGCCGCTAAAATAAAAAGAGCTAAAAGTTTAAAATGCAAGAGTCAGTCCCGTTCCCAAGGCGCCTTGATACGCCTCTTTTGTGAAGCTAAAGTCAGATGGAATAAAAACACTGGGAAGGTAAATTGTTCCAGAACCTGCCAGGGAAGGATGAGGGAGAAAGGGAACCGGCTACCTGGCTCTTGATTAGATGGGGGGAATAGGGATGAAAGTTCTGGGAAAGTTGTGCCGCAGAACTCCGGTGGAAGGGAATCTGGAGAAGGCAGTTAGAAAATGCGAAACAACTCAAAGAAAAATAGCTGTAGATTAGAACAAAAGTATCTGTAATAGTTGAGGTGAGTCAGTAAACGAAAGAACCCTGCAGAGACGATCACATTTTATTATCCTATATGTGATTATTCATCGGATCCTCATCCAATGAAAACATAATCCAGATGTTTACATAAAAAAAGTGATGCTAAATGATGCCTAACGCTACAAAAGGCGACGTATCACTAACTAAAAAAGACTCCACAAAAAGGTCTAGTTTCAGGAATA